>NC_139229.1:73922380-74114271 GCF_977018435.1 Lepisma saccharinum | reverse complement strand
AGAGAGAGAGAGAGAGAGAGAGAGAGAGAAAGAGGAAATAAGAAAGGTAGAACAACACAGAGAGAGAGAGAGAGAGAGAGAGGTAGAGGGAGAGAGAGAGCTTATAGTTTGTATCTTATACCTCTCAAAACTCTCTCTCTCTCCCTCTACCTCTCTCTCTCTCTCTCTCTCTGTGTTGTTCTACCTTTCTTATTTCCTCTTTCTCTCTCTCTCTCTCTCTCTCTCTCTGTGGGTGTTTGTGTTCTCTCTTTCTCATTTCCTCTTTCTCTCTCTGTCTCCAGGGTTCGATACCCGGTGGAAGCACATGGTTCGGATCCCACTTTAAACGGTAGGTCCAGTCTCGATTGGCCTTACTGTGCATAAAGTGGACTTAAACACCAACTCAATCAATCTTTACCACTATTCCTTTACCTTCACCATTATCAAAAAGTGGTAAAACATAGATCACATGACATCACAAAATATACCTTATCTAAAACTTCATATGCGCCCTCTTGCAATTTCTTTCCCAGTTTGGCATGCCAATACTCAATTTTGCACCAAATATTACTTAGGTGATAACAAATCCGTCTTGACACATTTTTCAATTACAAATCATCCCATTTGTAGCAATATATCGCATGACGTGTAGAAACTGTTCAATTTCCAAAAAAATAATACGTCCTAGAACATTTTCGGATAATAATTCATACTCAATGTTGTAAAAAAGTTTGTTCATTGATCAAATCCAACACACGCCCATTTTTTACTTCCCTTCACTCCCAACTGTTTTCCCTTATCACCATTAAATCTTTCAGATTGTTCCAACGGTTTTTTGTTATCAAGATACAAGAAAAAGCATATAAAAGAAATATAAGATGTCCGTAGACGAATGTCATCGAGTATCGAACCAGAAACCCCCTTTAATCTTTTCAAACTTGTCGTCAAGAGTCAGTTTACTGTTCAGTTTTCTGCTAGTCAAATGTTTTGTGTTGTGTTGTGTTTAATTGCTTTATATCAGATCTGTGTGAATGTATTGGGGAAAAAAAGCAACAGTGCAGTGAAGGGTGTAATCTAAGAGATTTCCAAAATTCTAATACACCCTGGAACATTCTTGGATACTATTTAATTCTCAACCTTGTAAAACGTTTGTTCATTGTTCAATTCCAACCCTCACCACTCCTTTACTCTCTCCCATTCTCAACATTTTTCCCCTACCACACTTAAAAAACCACCCACAAATTGTTCCAACGGTTTTTCTTATCAAAATATGAAATAGGTATATGAGGTGAATTTGAGATGTTCGTAGGCGAATGCTCCATCGAGTCTCGAACCAGGGACACTTTGACATTTTCAAATTTGTCTTCGAGAGTCAGTTTACTGTTCAGTTATCTGCTCGACAAATGATTGGTGTTGTGTTTTATTGCTTTGTCGCAGCTCTGTGTGAATCTAAAGAGAGAGAAAACAAGAGTGAAAAATATACTCTGAGAGACAAAAGGGAGGAAATGTTTTTTCTCTCATGTTTCTTTCGGTTTGTTTTTATCACTCTTTGTATTTTATTTATTTTTCTCTCCTTTCGAGTTACGATAAAAAAAGAAAGAAGACAAAAGGAGGGAATTTGTATATCTTTTTATTTTCTGCTTTGTTCCTCTATCTGACTCTTTCTCTGTTTCTTTCTTTCCTTTTTCACAGCCGCACATGGAAAAAACAAAATAAAAATAGTTATTCTTTCTATTTCTTCTCCCTCTCTTTATCTTCATCTCTCTTTTCTCCCTGCATGCCATTATTCCGCTTGACACCGGTTTTGTCTTAATATGCAAAATCAGAAAATGTTAGTTCCGTTGTACGAATCGGTTCATTTGCAGAAAACGCGATAAAATAACACTTCTGTTGGACGTATTTATCACAAGAACCTGAACTCGAACACAGCTCTGTTAAAATATCAAGGTATAAGATGCAACTTTGAAATTGGTGTATCATCATCGGGTCTCGATTCTGGGACCCCTTGATCATAATGTCACTGCTTGACTATCTTAATTTCTTTACTGTCGCATTCCTGCCACTTTTCTCTCATTACAACAATGTGAATTGGAGTGATGGTACCTACATCGGGTATCTAACCAGCAACCTTTGAACCTTTTAAATTTGTCTTCAAGAGTCCCTGGTTCGACCGTAGACTGGTGTCTCCACCATGTTTCCATCCTTGGAACCTTGAACACTTGTGTTAACCGGTATTATAAGTATATTATTTGCATCATTGCATGTTAACAACATTACAACTACAACTTGCGAAAAACAAAACAAAAAAAACAAAAATCTCTCAATTATTTTACCTTTTCCATATTCACGTAGATTAAATGTGTTAACCACTTCTATTATTTATGGAATCTCTCTTCTTAATTTACACACATTTATCAAGTTTGACTGTTGTGAACTTCCAAGACTTTACGCCCAAATCTTACAATTCCGAGAACTTTCTCCCCACACATCTCCAAAGACCTTGTGGGTCCGGACAATATGTGTTCCCACCGGGTATTCAGCCAGGCATTTTTATTACAAGGTGACAACATTACTGCTGGTAAATTTGAGATGGACATAGAATAGATATTTTCATTAGTTGTCAAACTCAGAACAGTTAAATACAAGACAATAAAATAGGTTACCATTACATCATTAGTTCATTAAGTTAATTAATTTAAAGTCGAATTCCAACCACTCTGAGTTAATAGTTTCAGTATGTTTTTACATCCATTTCATTCACAAAGTGACTAATCAGGATAGGACCTACAGTTTGAAAAGTGAAATCCGAACCACCATGCCCTCTATCTTATTACATATTGCATAAATTTATATACATCACCATTCATTTCATTGTAAATAATTTATATATGCACCAATTATGTACTTCAAAAAATGTAACTAATCATTCATAAACTTTAAACATATTTTATTTCTTGTAATCATTACAATAAAAAACAGTATAATTTCCAAACATTTAATTGCATGAGCGTTTACATTTTCACATTTGGCATGTTCTCTATACTTATCACATTTTTACTTTTCATAATACCACGGTATTTTTCGACAGCGTGAAAGAACGCTTCACACTATCCACTTGTGGACATTCAAGTTCATATGACAAACATTTTCTCTAACAATAACTTATCCACCCATTTTACTTTTTTTTGGGGGGGGGGGTAGAAAAAGCAGTGGACCAACAGTTTTAAACAAAACCTATACTTCACTCACATTAACGGTAGAAAAAGCGACATTAAATTACAAAAGTTACATTTTAAGAATGCTGGCGCGCCAAAGAGGTCCCTTATTCGAATCCCGAATTAGGTCAAAATGTTATTTGTAAGTATCCCTTCATCACATCGTCACTCATCGTCGCGTTTAGCCAAAAGTGGTAGAAAAAATAGCATAAAATAAAAAAAATCTTGGCGCACATCAAAATCAAAAGTCTTGGGTTCGAATCGTAAATGCGCCAGCACCATTTTCTTCAAATTTCTCTGTTTTGCTAAATACAAACATCTATCTCTTTCAAGTAACGCTAGGTTCTTGGGTAGTAAAGAAAAATCCTCACGGTAATACAAACTATTCTATTGTGAATATAGTTAACACATTTCATCTTCCACCGCCCCTCAATACGCTTAGTAGTAAACTCCGAAGCAACATCACTAGTTTTCATAGTAATTAAATAATTATTTGCGCTACACTGTAACTGAAACTATTAAAAATAAAACAAAAAAATATTGTTCTTGTTTAAAAATTATCACTTATCTATACAAAACATCATCCATTACCTTAACACCTATCTCGCCATCTGGTCGCACAATATGTCCGCTCATTCTCTGCAATGCGTAGCACAGTTCTTTCAACAGTGAAGACATCTCACAAAGAGTGCAAAGGGTATTGTAGAATACCTACTCATCTCCTAGCGGATCTCCCTTGAATTCAGGGTGGCTCCGTTGATAGAACTGAAATACATATAACGTATTCTCTGGTTCCTGGAAATACTGCCTCACACTTCGATGACACACCGATGACATTCAGATTCTACACCTTTGCCGCCGCATTTCAAAAAATGGTCCATCTCACAAAAATGTCCATCCTGATTATCGAAACATTCGTAACATCCATTGCAAATCACAGCGTAATCTGGAGTGTAACGCTTCAATGAGTTCCAGAGACAGTACACGTCGACATAATCGTGCGAACATGTACAGAACGTTAAAATTTCCGTAACAATATCATTGTCTACTTCGATGGTGTTCTTCCCTGCCATCATGAATACTCGACTGTGAAAACAAGGGTAATATCCTCGGTCGTTTCATACACACACTACGTCCACTTCCCTGGGGTTCACAATTACCATGTTTGCGTCGATGGTCATTTCGCTGAAAAATGAAATCTGGGTAAGTCTCAAGGTAGTTATTTTTTAATTTTATAAATTTATTACATATAATACAATTGCTATCAATCATTTCCTCTTCGATATTTCCGTGAAAGTACATACTTTTACATAGTTGACACAATATTATATTCCAATGCACATAACTTTATGTCAGAAGACCAGATTCACAAATATCATACCTTTTGGTTGTTGTCTGATTGATTGATTTGGTATTTTAGATCCATTTTATGCACAGTAAGGCTAATTGGGACTGGACCTACAATTTAAAATGGGATAAAAAATTGAAACCACATCGCCACACACGCTTAGAAAAAACTCACAAAAATTTCCGCAGAGGGGCGTTCTCTTCGAAATTACCGTGAAGATACATACATTTACATGGTTGACACAATATTATATTCCGATGCACATAACTTTATGCCAAAAAAACCATATTCCGAAATATCCTACCGCTTGGTGAAGTGGTTAGCACAGCACCAGAGATCCTAGGTTCGATTAGTGATTTTTTTTTTTTTTTTTGCATTGGTGTTTTTTCTTTGTGTTCTTTCATCAATTGCATCATATCATCACTTATCCTCACCGTCGCGGTTACGGATCGGTAGAAAAAGCTACATTAAATTACAAAAGTTATATTTTAAGAATGCTGGCGCGCCAAAGGGGTCCCTTGTTCGAATCCCGAATTAGGCAAAGATGTTATTTGTAAATATCCCTTCATCACATGATCACTCATCGTCGCGTTTAGCCAAAAGTGGTAGAAGAAATAACATAAAATAAAAATAGAAAATCTTGGTGCACATCAAAATCAAAAGTCTTAGGTTCGAATCGTAAATGCCCCAGCACCATTTTCTTCAAATTTCTCTGTTTTTCTAAATACAAATATCTATCTCTTTCAAATACTTCTTGGGTAGTAAAAAAAATCATTTTTCAAATAACCCTAGCTTCTTGGGTAGTTAAGAAAATCCTCACTGTAATACAAACTGTTCTATTGTGAATGTAATTAACACATTTCATCTTCCACCGCCCCCCCCCCCCTCAATAGTTAACTCCGAAGCAACATCACTCGTTTTCATAGTAATGAAATAATTATATGCACTACACTGTAACCCCTCAATAGTAAACTCCGAAGCAACATCATCGTTTTCATAGTAATGAAATAATTATATGTACTACACTGTAACTGAATCTATTAAAAATAAAACAAAAAATATTGTTCTTGTTTAAAAATTACTTACCGCTTCGTATTATCAAATACACTTCAAACAAAGTAGAAAAGACGATCCGCACGAATAACCTGAAAAGAAAAAAAAAATGATATTAGTGTTTTCCGTACATTGTTCAATTAATTAAAATTCTAATAAATTTAAACAGATTATTGTATGCAACAAATTTTATTTGAAAATTATTTGCATGCATTGCTACCATTCTTCCATTCGGTGAAGTTAGCTAGAATTCAAAATCGTTAAAATGTCGGACGCCGTGGCCGAATGGTTAGCATCGCGCTCCGAGGCTAGAAGTCCCGCTTGGGCATAAATGTTTGTGAGTGTCCATTCATCAATTTTCATCCCTCTCATCGCAAATTAGTCAAAAAGCACAAAATAAAATAAAGCAAATCAATCAATCAATGAAAATCAAAATCGTTAAAAATTGTTTGCATCCTATAATGCCAAAAAAATCTAAGTTCGAATCCTATTTTATGTTTGACTCTTGATACTCGATGATACAGTAATAGTTGTGATGTGTCTTGGCGTAGAATCATTGCACACTAGTTATAATCTGCATTTAAAATATATAGATCCAGTCATCCAGTCAAAATTAACCTATGCGAGCATAAAATAACCTTAATAAAACCGTTTTCATCTTGTCAACATTCAGTCTCATCGTCGCGATGTATTCAAGGAAATCTTGGTCTAGAAAGATATTGCACACTGACTCGTTTTTTCAAGTTAGCAATAACCAATACATAGAAGTAATATCAATATATTCACTGCAATATTCACTGAATCGTTAATTTAAAAATATAATGTTCTTTTAAAATTTACTTACCGATTTTTTTATTTTCAAATATGCTTCACACAAAGTAGAAGGGCGATTCTGCAGTGTTAATCTGAAAAGAAAAAAATAATATTAGCGTTTTCGGCAGATTTTTCAATTCATCTTTGCTCTAAACTAAAATCACAACAAATTTTATTTTGAAAGACATTTAGATGTCTTACTACCATTCTCTGAGACAGTAGCTACAAAGCAAAAAGTTAAGAATCGTAGCGGTTGGTGCCAGTGCCAAAAAAAAATTATAAGTTCACATCTTTGTGGCATTTCCCACTTGTGAACCCTCACTGCGACTGATGTATTAAAATATCGGTCTAGAAACACCGAGCACTGGTTCGGATCTTAATTTAAAATATAAACCCAGTCCTGATTAACCTATCCGAGCATAAAATAAACTCTAGAAGCCATTTTTAATTTTGTCATCATCATCATCGCAATTAGTCTAATAAAAAGTTAACAAAATGCACAAAATTCGCATTAAACTTTTATCTCAAATACACAATGCAATATTAATCAGTAAAATTATAACAACTTACTACAGTCTTACCTGGTATTAATTTACAGATACAAGTCGGCAAATACAGCTTGCGTCTTCTTGAGCTTCTTTCGGAAATGTGACAGCTGGTGACAATCATCTAATTTTATACTGTTGTCGATACAGTAACTACTTCAACGTTATCGGTGCACAAAATTTTCCGCAAACACATTGTGCTTGTTTGTCTCCATTTTTAATCCGACGACACCAAATCGGAGGAAGTCAATCTTCCGAAATAGTGCGTCTCCCGTTAACACTTCAGGGTATTAACAGACAATCGACATCAAAATAGAAAATACACTTCCTGCCGATGAACGGTCATAGATCCAAGAAAATGTGCCATTACAGTACCTTTGAAACACCTTCCTGTTGGAAACCAGTAAATGTGCTGGAGAAAGGGTGTCACAGTTCCATTCTAGGATTTTGAAAACAACATCGGAAATTTCATTACTTTCAAAAATTCAGCACAAGACAACAGTTCCACGGATGATCAGCAATGCCATTCTTCCTATATTCTCAATCAGCTCAGATTTCGTTCTCGCCTTCAAACTCACCACTGGGTTCGACTCCCAAACAAAGCATGGCTGTTTTGTGTGAGTATTCTTCCATCAATTAGGCTACTATTTATTCATTTCTCCCTCTCTCTCTCCCTCTTTCTCATTTTCTCTTTCTCCCTCTTATTTCATCTTTCTCTCTCTCCCTCTTATTTCCTCTTTCTCTCTCTCCATCTTTCTTATTCCCCCTGTCTCTCTCTCTCTGTTTTGTGTGAATATTCTTCCATCAATTACCACTTATTCAACTCGCACTCTTCACCCTCTTTCTCATTTCCTCTTTCTGTCTCTCTCTTTCTCTCTCTCTCTCACACACACACAAACCCTCTTTCTCATTTCCTTCTCTCTCTCTTTCTCTCTCTTTATCTTCTTTCTTTGAGAGATAGATGTGAAAAGCATGTCCAAAATACATCGTTCTTCGCCATTTTTTTAGCTCTCTCTCTTCCTCGTGTTCATCAACTATGATCTCTCACTCTCTCTATCCTCTCTATCTCTCTATAGCCCATTTTTTATAGTCTCTTTTTGGGCTTTGAGTGGTAGATAACAAAAACATATCCAATTTTTTCAACCCTTTCTCTCTTCATCTCTCCCTGTATCTCGGTTTATCCTCTCTCTCTCTCTCTCTCTCTCTGTCTTTCTCTCTCTGTCTCTCTCTCTCTCTCTCTCTCTCTCTCTCTCTCTGTGTGTGTGTGTGTGTGCGTGCTCTTTCTGTATCTATCTCTATCTCTCTCTCTCTCTCTCTCTTCCATCTTTATCACTTCTTCTCTGTGCTTTGAGTGTTAAAGGGCAATTCTTTGAGTGTTAACGCTTTGAGTGTTAAATGACAATTCTTTGAGTGCTATTTCTCGCTTCTATCAACTACCACTTATTCAACTCGCTCTCTCTCTCTCTCTCTCTCTCTCTCTCTCTCTCTCTCTGTCTCTCTCTCTCTCTCTCTCACACACACACACACACACACACACACACACACACACACACAAACTCTCTCTCTCTCTCTCTCTCTCTCCCTCTCTTTCTTTCTCATTCCCTTCATTCTCTTTCTCCTGTTCATCATCTATGATCTCTCACTGTCTTTATCCTCCCTGTCTCCCTATATTCCCCTCTTTTATCGCTCTCTCTCTCCTTCTATCGCCTTTCTTTGAGTGCTACGTGTCAAATGTCTACTAACCATGAATAAAATTATGATTTACCTGATATTTGAGGGCAACTGTAAATTAAATTACGTTCTTCTTTAACCCTGAAAATAAGAAACATCCTATTAGCATAAAGTTTCGATATTAAATAAAACGGACGGGTTTCGGTTTCTTACTTGGCTAGAATTATGAATCATGACTTGTCTTCAATTGGATGCAAGCGCAGATGTGATTCTGCGAAAGTTCATGTCTTTGCACTGCATTATAAAAATTGCTCAAGTCACTCACCGTAGCCTATATAGTTCCATCAGTGGCGTGCTCAGGATTTTCGAAAGGGAGGGGTTATGTATACTTTTTCTTGGTAGTCAGCCCTCATTTTGTCATATTTTCCTACCTTTGACGTTCTTTTTTAGGAATACTTGGCGAAAGGAGAGTTATAACACACATCAACCCCCCCCCCCCTTGGGCACGCCACTGAGTTCCATGGTCCTAAATTTGTATTGAATAAAACGCATGGCCAACAAAATAATTTATTGAGATCATTGCTGCCACATAACAACATAATATTGTTGTACCGAGATGTTTTAAACTGCCTAATGAAAACTTTCCCATCTTTCTTAGTTGGTTTGGTTATGAACAATTCAGGACACGGTCGTTCATGGTTCACAATGTCCAACCTTTCACGTTATGTTCTCGAACTGAATGGTTTTGAAAGAAGGCTCCTAATAAAGTCCTTACCTGCAACACTGCAAATCGATGGCTCGTCTGGTATGTCAACCATGGCGGAAATTTTCAATGTAGAATCATACTTTTACATCAGGTACAAAAACACTACACAAAGAACAGAAAAACACAGCACAATGTCACAGTAAAAAACAACACGCATCCGCAGCACCCACGCTTATGACGGATATGTTCAAGTACCGGCTGTGATTTCATTTCTTATAAATAGCGTACGACTGGTGATCACTGGCTAACTTCATAATGTAATTTGTTAATTACTATAGAGTTTCAAACATGAAAATCGTACCGCGTGATGTGGTGCTACGGACGCACAGAAACCTTGTGGCCAGTGTGTACGAATTCTTTCCAACACCCTTGCCAAAGACAGATGCGGGCTTGGTGTCGCTTGCCCTCGGTCTTTTTTCTTCGTGAAAGGGGATCGACAGTGACCATGCAAGAACTGTATAAGTCACTCGAAAAACGGGGAGAAAGGCGAGCAGTCCTCTTCTTCTAAAGCGGTCAGTCTTGCCGCATCGCCCAGCGTCATCAAGGGTGCAGCCGGTTTATGTTTGAAGCCAATAGAACCGGAAATAGGGGAAATGAAAATTCTGTAATGTAAATATCTTATAGTAAATAAATTCCATTCTAAGGTGTATAAAGGCATTGAAAAACACGGACTTAAGATATCAAAAGTGTTTTAAAAAACAACGCAAGTGGCGCTTGCCCCGCCTTTCCTTATCGCACGCTTCTGATAAGCACCTCTTCAACTTGCACATTTTCATCGACAAATCTGAAGCATATGGATATTTGTTCCTTCACTGATATGTCGGAAGTCTCATCTACAATAAGGGAAAAATATTGTGCCGCCTTAATAGATTTCACAATATTTTGCTGTACATCGCTGGATAATAAAGAGACAATTTCATTCAATATATCGTGAAAACCCACTTATATGTAGTTTGCTGCAGCTAAGATTTCAACTCAGGAGCATCTTCTGCTCTAAGCAGCAGCAACTGATGAATATTTGATGCATCATCGGTGTGACCCCGAATTGCTATTCCTTGCTGACTTAAAAATTGGAGGGGCGTTATTATTTTTAAAATCGCCTTGCGTGCATTTTTCATATCTCCTAATTTAAGAGATGACACATTGGTTCCTTGTTTCGTAGTTGCCAGAGCAGTCACGGACGAACGATGAAGTGTACATTTTTCGTGAACCCTGAAACGTTCAATTGCCTTTTGCCACTGGAAAAATCCATTTGGAACAAATGCATTACACGAATCCCTGTCTGCAGAAGTAGCAGTTGCCGACGGAAGCACTATACTGGAACCAAAAGCGTTTTTACACACACTACAGAACACTTTGTCCAATTCTTTGTCGTAATAAATCCAAGGAAATGTCTTTTTCCCTCCTTCATGGTATGACCTGCCTGACGATTTCTTGACACTTGTTGCTTGTTACGTGCTTATAAAAAAAACTAACTAAGCTAAGCAACGATAAAGCAACGCAACAACGCACAAGGACTCCCCCGTGACACACCTGTCACTCTAATTAAACATTACATGAATTATAAGACGGTCAGGATAAGTGCCTACAGTCGGAGTTACCGAGAATAAACCTAGGAGGATTTGTTTTCAAGCACCTGAAATGACGTGACATAGTACTAAGGTGGTTCTGAATATACACATATATTAAAACACAGATAAATAGACAGTACATCTTGCCCTCTTTCTCTCTCTCTCTCATTCATACACACATTCCATGGCATATTGTGACAATATGACAATTACAAATGTTAGATTAATTAATACTTTGACCATACTCATGCTATTTCTTGGCTACATTGCCTTTTACAATTTACCGTTTAGGATTTTAAGTATAATGTGAATAATTGTTCTTTGTGCGAACCCTTTTATCTTTTCTGAAGGTACAAATATATTTCAATGAACTATTGTTTAGCTGTTAACATATACTCTGATCTATAACGTTGATTAGTCCGCCGGAATAAGGATGTCTAGGTATGCCATAGCACTGATTTAAGTTATGCAATGATTTGATTTACGCAGTTTCGCGATAGATTGGCGTCATCTCTCTCACACACGCACATGGTTGGATCTTACCTTTGCAGCATTCCCTCTGACCTGGGTCGGGTGAAAGTGGTCCTACAGTTTTGGTAGGCGTCCCCACTCCGGTGTCGTACTTCGCAGTTATCCTGGTTTCACTCGTTGACTTCGTTGGCACGTCCATGACGCTACACGTATACTGTCGACTCCATACGACAACTAGCGCAGTAATAGGTCAGTCCTTCGCTTTTACTTGTACGTAGATACGTGGCTTAGGCGATGGGCCGAACATACGCAATGAGCCATTCGCGGTTTCCCATGGACACACATGGATATGAAATGTTATTAACTTCAGTATTGGCTGTTATGCACTTCGGTATTAACTTTGCTATCAATTGTTATTAACTTCTACTACTTAGGACGTTGTTTCGGACGATTGACACAGGTGGACGTGTCTGGCGTTATTCTCACATAACCACACGTATGTGCACGGATGCGTTGACGGCGAGGGGGAAACGACCCCCTGGGTCTACTCTGCTCTACTCCACAGCTCTAAACACTCACTCGAGTCAAAAAACAAATCCAGACCACGGGTCCGATCGCGACTCGCAGCTAGGTCGCGCGTAGCTCACACTCCGGTGGCGATTCTAGGCAAACTGTTTTCTCGCTATTCCGAATCATCCCTTTTATTCAAGATTTGAACGTGGTGACGTTCCAGCCTCTGTGTTTAGGTGCCTATTTATTGTTTTCGGTGCTTTGACCGTTGTCCTCCTATCCTGGTCAACGCTCAGGCCGTCCTTTGACCTCTGCTATCAGCCCCTCGTGCAGAGATTAGGCTAAATCCTCCGCTATTGTGTTGGACACGTTCACCAAGGGCTATCTCAACAGGGTACCGTCTTCCATTGTATCCAGCGAGGGATCTTTAATAATTTATAACTCCTATAGTTCTGTTCTGATTAGGCTGAAATTCTGGAATCTGTACTTTCATGATTTGGTCTTCCGCTGGTTAAAATCTCATCCAATTCCGTCCATTGGTTTAGAAGTTCCTCTTTTCCTGCTATCCTCCATATGAAAGCATGTAAATCCGGATTCGGGCGAAAAACGGTGGTTGAGCAAGCTAGCGTTGGCTAAGGCAGTCACTACAGCCGGGAAGAAATAACCTGGCAGTAACGTCACTCCCTGCTAAGTCAGCGTTGCCAACTACTATGAAAGGAACCATAGCACGAGTAAGGGCCAGTTTTTCAATGTCCTGTTAATCTTTCTGTTAACAAACTGCCAGTTGGAGATAACAGCCAGTCTTAACCAGCACCGGGTTTTTCAATGTGAAAGTAACTGCCAGTTAACTAAACCATGGTTCGTTCTCCGAAACAGTGTGTTGGCAATTCTGAAGCACGGAAATTACAGGAAATCGATTTGCGCGCCATCTGTTAGTATAGTTCCAAACCGCGTCGACTGGCACACAGACTGGCGTTTAAATATAGAACTACAAGCGCGCCGCGCTCTAAAGCACGTTATTGCATTGGGAAACGATATGAACAATGGCTGCGTATCCATCTTGTATGCTTACGAAATAAATTAACGAAAGACAGCACTACAAATTTGGTTTTCTTCTAATAAAGGTCAATTCCACGTGGGGAAAATGATGTTATGAGGCGCAAGCGCAGACACTTCCTTGTAGAAGAAGCTTGAAGATCTCGAAAGTCGAGACATTAATAATACCTGCTTGTTGATATAAACACTATTATTATTAATAATATGTAAATATTGTACATTTGACTGCATGCTTTGTACCTCTCTATGCATGTTGTTGAGCGAAAAAACATCATGTTAATAGTAAGCATGCTTTCTAAACTTCTAAAAATATGAAGGTACGAGTAAAAATAATTTTAAAATTTACTGTAATATTTCTCCGAGAAGATCATTCAACAATAAAGCGTAAATTGAAGGCAACATACGTAATAAATAATTGACAAGAAAAAAAATATCCGTGACCAGGACTTGAACTCGCATTACAAAAGACAACACGCTCCGAGAGGTGGTGCTGCTAACCACTGCACCAAATTACTGTTTGGAGATTTTCCCGCCTGGTAGACCGGATATCATGGACACAAATTCTCTAACACAACCTTGCCAAGCGAATTCTAGCTACTACGCTGCTTAATTTCCATATTTGCATGGACGTTGGTAAGCTCTGCCAAACAAAACGAGTATTTTTCTGTACGAATTTAAAAGTTTTATGAATCATATCTTGTTTAATCTGACGGTGAAGTTACGAGTGTGGAACTTCGATAGCTGCACGAGGCATCCATGTTGCTTCGTAACTTCCAGTTAGACTGGTAACTGCAAGAAGAAGCACCAGTAAAGATAATCGCCACCAGAGTTCCAGTTACGAGTTAACTGTACATTGAAAAACCGAAGTTTTCACTAACTTCCAGTTACGTGCTAACATGAACCTTAACTGAACATTGAAAAACCGGCCCTAAGAGTACGAGCAGCAAGGATCGCGGTGCAAACTACCAATCTTCAATTTAATGTTAGCACTGCTAGATGTTTATTTTATGTTTGTTTATTTTAATTATTTCATATAATTCGGCTTTCAGCAAACCTTCTGCATGCGGAATATTGTGAGATGATAGCCACGACTTCATTTCATCCTTCTGCTGTTTGATGTTGGGATTTTTTTCAGTAACTTGTTGTGGTATGGAGGATTGTCACACACAATAACAAGTTTGGGGGCAGATTGGAAAGAAGCTGTTCTTCGAACCACAACATAAAATGGTTAGCGTTCATCTCCGCATGATAGTCACCAGAAGTTGTTTTTGAAAGGAACACTAACTTCGCCCCTCCAAAAATCCACTTTCACCACCGGCATGCACAATAATAAACCTGGGACCCTTTCCTGTTGGCACTTTTAACCCCCCCCGAATCTTTGGAATCCAGCCAAACTTTGGGGACAGTGTGGTGTGTGTTCACGAAACTTTCATCCATATAAATGAAAGACCGGCGGTTTGCTCTGTGCGCAGTTCTTTAACTTCACGCAACGCAACGATGCTGTTTCGTTCAAGGAGTAGCTTCCTGCTGTTTACGCTGTGCTTTTTTAAATCTGAATCCTAATTTTCTTATGATCATACGCAACGACCAACGCGAAACCTTAAAATTAACATTTTCTTGCAGTTCCTTCATCAGTTTATGTATGGTGACAACAATGCCTTTCGTGTATTAAACAATGGATTGTTTGGCGCACGACTGCTTCATCAAAAGAATCCAGATTTGTGACACGTTGCTGGGCGTTCGGTCGGTTTTTGCCCGCCGTTGAAAAAGATTTCCCGCTCACAATCGCAACACTTTTGTGTTTCTTCTTCAAAATTCTCCACACAGATCTTTCACTGACACCTGTCGCCACGGGCGTTCTGTGAACAGCTGTGGTTTTGTTTTCATCGCAATCAAAGTACTTAGACACATTGAAAACTATTTCTCTTGTATCGCTGTGCAAGGGCTTACCTTTCTTTACTCCACTGCTCATTCTACAACAATGACAAAACCAACCAAAAAACCCTCCCTAACAAAGAAACAAAATAGCCTGCAATCCCTCGCTCGTAGCTGCGGTTTGTTAGACTAATTAGCAGTGTGGGGGTTTGCACGCCTGCATCACCCCTCTCGGAATGATTTCGATTGGTTTGCACGCCACCTTGTCGTCCGCTCTAGCGAATGAGCCTTCGCTTCTGGAAGGAGAGGTGAAGGTGGGAGATGACGTCACTGCCAAGCTATTTCTTCTGCGCTGTAGACACCTTTATTCGCGACGGATTTTAATATTACTAATTGTAATTAATTCTCAATAACGGGCAATTAGATCAATTACCTGTCACTCAATATTTCACCGTTATATGCTAATGTACTACAGGAACTGGCAGAAGACACATTCTCGGGTTCCTTATTTTTTGACTGAACATGCTTTTCACTATGTTCAGTGTCAGTAATATCCACCTGTGATGACGACGACAAACGTATGACGAATTTATCCATAGCGACTAGCAAACCTACTGTTCGAATTCGAAAGTATGTAAAGAAGCAATACTCAATATTGTGTTTCAGCTTTCCACACGCGTCCCGTGCCACGTTTGAAAATTGCGAAAATTTTTGCCCGGCGAAAAGAGCTTTTGCTCCACGCATCCGGTCAGTAAACCCACTTCTTTGTACTAACTATTGACCCCTTTTATTTCTGAAAATGAGAACTTCCTAGTCTACAATCTAAGCTCCCGCGTCCTTCCAAGCCATTGTCTCTGGAGAATAAACAAAACGATAACAATCCAGATTACATGAAAAACTTCACTCCGCCCTTATCTGATTGAAATAAACAAAATAAGAAAAAATGAACTATTGAGGTAGTCGGCCACAATCGGCTTCCTCGTGTTTCGGTTTATTCTTTATTAGTGCTCAATATCGGCAAGTAGTTATTTTAAAACAATTGTTGACGAATGGAGTGGGCGTATTGTAGTATGTCACTTGTAAGGAAACATCAAAGCACGTCGAATAGACGGGGTTCTATTCGCAATACAATATACTTCCATTGTTATTGTGGGGATTGCATTTGACTTGGCCAGAGACCAATTATTTTTTGATAATGGCAAGTGAGAAATATTTATTTTATTTTGTTTTTATCAAACTAAAAATCTTGTAGGTGCTCGAGCCCCGGAGCACCGGAGCCCCGGAGCACCCACGTAGTCGGCGAGCATGGGCTGAACCTCGCCCACTCAAATAAAGTATTTGAATTAGAATTTTTGCAAATAAGCCAAAAGTGGCGCAAAAGCGAAGTAAAATAAACTAAATGAAATTTTCAACATGTTTTTGTGCTAAAATGAGAAGTATTCTTCAGCATAGGCGCCGACTCCATGGGGCTTGGGGGAGCTCGAGCACCCCCAATGTTAACGATGTGGGGGCACAGCCCCCTAAATAATTTTGCTTAAGAGGATCTAATGTAATATTTTGCTTCTCTTGTAAAGTTTACTCTGAATTGTGCCACATGAACTTAACTTTAAATACACATTTGAAATGTTCTAGACCATCAAATTTGGGGGACTGAGACCGCTAAACCATCAACTTTAGGGGGGCTATGACCAGAGATAGCAAAACACATTACTTATTACTATACTAAGTATCTAACCATGAGTATTGTTAAAATTTTTATTAAAAACAGTTTCAAAAGACGATGTGCATGAACTAGTGTAGTGGATGGGACGTTTGGACTACAAATGGCTCTAACATGACATTCAGAACGAGACCATTGACATATCAGGGAGATCTGTTTTCCGCTCCGTGGTAGCAGATATTAAAAGTCGGGAATATTTTGCTATTATGGTTGACGAAACTTGTGACATATCCATCCATGGACAATTAATATTCTGCATTCTAACTGTGAATATTTTTTTTTTTATATTTTTGAGGAATTCATGGGCTTTTATGAGATTCCGAACACTGAGGCCAAAACTTAAAAAAGGGAGAGAGTGAGTCATTCATTAATTTATTTAAGTGATCAGAGGCCCCCCCCCCAATAATTTTGACAAGTCGGCGCCCAGGCACTTATCCAGAGGGGGGCTCAGGGGGCTCGAGTCCCCTCCGAAATTTTTCGGTTTACATTAGATAAAATTAGGTTTCTGGATTGTGAGGTTAAATAAAATATTGTGATTATAATTTAAGAAGAGATATAATTATCGAGGAAAGGCGGAGAATGTTCTAGAACCCTGAAGGATAACCCTGTTATTGATAATATTGTATGCAAACTTTTCTTGCTCTCTCGGTGTTGTCGCAACGAACATGAGCATTATTTAATGGGGTGTCAATACTTTCTTAGGATCCCGAGATATTTACTCTTTTCCAGCTTCGCTTTGGCACGTTTGGGGTCGAAAACGTTTGGATACCATATCGCTAAATGCAGACCAGGGACGGCGACAGGGGTGGGCACGGGTGGGCAAGCGCCCACCCAAAAATTCCTGTGCCCACCCGATTGCCCACCCAATCAAATTCAATAAGTACATATACTTGGAGATAGCTATATGAATGATTCCATAAATAAGTGTGTTCTGGTGTTCATAACATGTATGAAATGTTCATATATTATCATCCCATAAAAGCCAATTTTGTCATTAGAAAGTGAAAGTAATTACTAGAGCTATTGAAATAAAAACTGTGATTAAAAGCAGTTAGTATGCTTAGGAGGCTCAAAATTATGCAGGGTATGATCAAGATTAGATCAGAATTTAGGTTGAACTTGAGGACTGCAGCTCCGGGCCTCCACACACGTATATAAATCCCGGCCTGGGTATGGTTAAAATAATCTTCAAATAAACAAATAAAAACATCATCTTAGCGTTACTTCCTCCGGCAACACAATACATTATTTCGACTTTTTAATTATTATTATTAGAATAATTTAATCAAGAAGACTTAGATGGGCAGGCCATGTTACACGAATGGCAGAGGAAAGAATAGTTTACAGGATTCTTGTTGGGAAACCTGATGGTAAGAGACCTGTAGGAAGGCCAAGACGAGAATGGAAGGATATCGTTGAGATGGACCTAAAAGAAATCGGCAAGGATGGGAAAGATTGGATTGATCTTGCCCCGGACAGGGACAGATGGGAGGCTTGTGTTGCTGCAGCCATAAACCTTCGGGTTTAAGTATGCTAGAGAGTATAATATAATTTTAATTAGCTCTGCATTGAAATTCCAGAAGTGTTCCCTTTTTTATTTCATAACAATTTTTATATACCTGTTATCTTGAAATATCAATATGGTATGCGAAATATCAACTTTATATTCATTCTACTAATAAGAAGCAATCACAATAATCACTACAATACTGAAGTGAATAAATTTTAGTAAACCAGTTATGTATGGAAAAAGCTACAGAATTATTCAATTACTAATGAGTGGCTTATCCTATTTAGAAATTCTCGTCCTACACATAAATTTTGCCACATGAATCAGCCGAAAATGTCAACAGAATCTGTAGATGCAGTTGAAGTAAAGAAAAAAAGTTGTCACCAAGTATCCAGAAGACGATTTTGTTAGTTTGTTATTAAGCCCAGTTTTATGCTCAAATAGGCTAATCGGGACTAAACCTAGAGTTTAACGTGTAGTCCGAACCATTGTGCATTGTGCTCCCACCAGAGGAGGGGGGAGTAGAACACGGGACCTCTTTATTATAATGCGACAGCGTTATGCCATTGGGGAAAAATATACAGAAAGAACTCGCACCAAACGTGGCATTTTATCACAACAGAAGATGCGTCCATTTTAAGAGGGTGATTGCCTGAGACAAATATTTGAGACTTTTGGAAAACAACGTCATTGTTCACGGAATTAGCTGCCTTGATCCACTAATGAAACTCTGTGCAATTGAAACTACCACCTCAACTTTCTGAGAGGTATGAACTACTGAAACTCCATTTTTGGAAGAGTAAGTTGTGGTTGATTTGCTTTATTTAGTCTTTTCTGTTAATTTTGATAATGACGACGATAAGGTTCGATGGCGATTAGATGAAAGTAACGAAGGGGCGAAAACAAACACATGCTGACACTCAAAATACAAACCCTCATAAATTATTTCTTTGACAGTGGTTCCAAGCGCCAGGGACTCGTTGCCCTGAATGAATAAAGTTTCCAGGGTATGCTGCACAGGGTAGAGGTTGACATTCTAGTGTGTTCGAAATGGTCACACCATACAACCCAAGTCATTTATGAAACATATCTATATGAATTATTATTGGCACGGTGATCAACTTCGATGAATTCTTTGTGTCCTAAATCATTTTGTTACTTCAAAAAATATGTTCATGTAACCATACGTGTATTGCTTCTCCCGCATAAGTAACATGACAGTTCCGAAAACAAATAGCAACTTAACTAATAATCTCTTCAATTCTGAACAGATTTTTCAATCTTACCTGTTTATTACTTATGAGTTATGAGTGATATTTTGTCAATATAGCCTTTCATTAGGCTAGGAATACTTCCATGAACAAAGAATTTGTCTTCCGTGTGTGATTTAAATCATTCCTAATAAGACGATCCAAACATTCAGTGGCGGCGATTAGGAGGAGCGGGAAGTGGGGGATGCAGTTCCCCGCCACATTTTGCCACTTTTTGCCCCCGCACTATGGCCTCTTTATGCTAAGCCTTTTCTACCAAGAAAAAGTATATTGTCCTTGCCCCTCAAATGTTGGCACCCAATCGCCGCTACTACAAACATTCAGATAGATTTCTCAGTTGTACAAACCTTGTATGCTAAGAAAAGTGACCCCCAAGGAGTAAGAAAACTCTTTCAGTCAAAAACTTATACGATGAAAATACTATGCTCAGGAACATGCATTTAAATTACGATAAGCTTCACGATTGTCTACCATCGCACTTTCTATCATTGACGCCGAATACATAAAATCAAGTATGTGCCTTGTATTTGCAACACAAGCTAACCTAATTCACATTTATTTCACTGTATTAACATGCATGAAAGAATGTGATTAGAATGTATGGCTGGGGTATGGCTGCGCATGAAATAATTGTGTCCATCAGAGACAAAGCGAAAGGAAATGGAACAAGATGTGACAATAGATTAGAAAAGATAAAGAGGAAAAAGAGAAATGGAAAGGGAAAAGAAGTAGGAGGAGAATCGGGAGTGTAAGAGAGAGGGGGATACATACGTCTTACATACACATATACACTAGAGCATTCCCTGACATTCGCTACGAGACTCAGTGGCAAGCGGCCCGGCGTCAGCGCTTGACTTTCCCGGTGAACGGGTCTGCGACAGTCGCACGCTACAGTCTGTTTTTTTCGCTCTTCCTGCCTTCGCTCTCTTTCCCTTTCTGTTGACGTTGCAGACTGACGCCAGTATAATCCTCCCTCGAAAGTTGTGTTGTGTCGTGTCCGTGTGTTGAAGATTGTGGCTTAATATGGCACCACAAAAGTTTACATTACAACAGAGGATTTATCTTGTCGAGTGTTACTTCGGAAAGAGGAATTGTGGAGAAGTGCGACGACGTTTTGCAACGAAATTTCCTGGTGTTCCCGTTCCACATAGGACCACTATATTAAACCTTGAAAAAAAAAAGTTTAGAGTAACAGGGTCAGTTCTGAATGAAAGTGGAAAGAAAAATGAGGAAATCTAAAAATAAAGTATACAAAGACAATCCGCACACCATCCGAGTTAAAAGAGAGTATAATACATGAAATCGGGAGAATTACAGTAGACGAACTTTCACGTGTAAATGCCAATTTCCTTCGGAGATGTCAGGAATGTGTTGCAGCAGAGGGACATCATTTTCAACACCTTCTGTAGTCAAGGTTAGTACACAATATGAAGACTGTAATTTTAATAGCCGACTCTAGCGACTGTCGCGGACCCCGTTCACCGGGAAAGACAAACGCTGATGCAGGGCCGCTTGCCGCCGAGTCTCGCAGCGAATGTCAGGGAATGCTTTGTATATATGGTCTTACATTTATATTGCCCACCTTAATTTATCAATAAGGAGTTTCTGCCCACCCGATCGAAAATTTCTGGCGCCGCCCCTGATGCAGACTCAAAAATGTAATGTTCGAACTCTCTTTCCACTACAGAAATACCTTGACAATTTAAGATTTAACACACTATTAAGAGCTTTCTATCTCCCTCTTTAAATGTAACACTCAATCCTACCACCAAAATTTCCATGCCAATTTTAGATTTACTTTGATATTGAAGAGTGGATATTGCCTCCTCCAAAAAAATAATTCTCAGTCTCCACACCAGAATTTCCGCAAAAGTCTAAGACAATAATAATACACAAGAACTGGATCCCCCACTTGAATTTAATGCTCAATTCCCCTCTAACTAACTACCCGCCATAATCTAAGACCTAGAGTTGGATACTGTCCCCCAAAGTTTATTTCAGAATCTCCCCCAGAACCCACGTGTCAATTAAGGCCTAATATGTAAGAGTTGGATATTTCTCCACCCCCACCATCTCTTCGATAATACCCACCGAGGGAGGTTTCACACCGAAGCTACAAGCTATGCGTGTCGCTTGAGGATTTCATAAATCGAACACAGGCTTGTGCAGCCTGTCGTGCCGCTACGGTGTTTATGTTGTTTGGGTAATTGCAAACAACGTGTGTGTGCCTTCGGTCTAAATTCTTCCTAAATCTTGAAGATCCAAGTCACATGGATGGAAAATTAGGATTTTTGTTAAGGTTACGTTTCGAAGGAAGGCGATAACACCATAAAGGATCATATGAAAACCTGGGAGAACACATTCAAATGGATTGTCCATTGCATAACAGCTTCGTGAAACGAACACACATACACATACTGAGATCGTTTCGGCACAAACCCAACGTCCGTATATTGCAACAAAGGAGTCGAGTGATAAATGTCCCGATATCTCGTTCTGAAAAAAAAAAAAATAATAAAAAAAAAAAATAAAAACAGCAGCTCCAACAGTGGCAGATTTAGGAGACAGTTGCTCTCCATTTTTGGCCCCCTCAGTATGGCTTTTTAATGCTAACATTTGTCTACGAAGAAAAAGTAAACTTTTCTTGCCCCCCCCCCACTGTTTTAGAACTGAATCGCCACTATCGACCTTGCGAAGTTATCTATACCCCTGCAAAAATTATGTTTAGCCCCCCCCCCCCCCCGAAAATAATTTCTGAATACGTGCCTGTCGGCGCCCCTGTTCTTCAGTTACATTGACATTTTATTGCCTACTAAAAGTTGATTGCTAAAACATGCATACATATTTCACGTTTTCTTTATTTTCAAACTGCGCCCCCTCAGCTCAGCACCCCTACATGATTAATCCTGGCGCCGCAGCTTCATCTAACAGTACAATAGAGTCACAAGGGAATATTTTTCACTTCAAAACTTTTCTTTTACATTTGTTTTTTCCTGTCTAATGTGGCTGGAGCCATCCGTGCCATTTACCTGCAGCAAACAGCGTGTTGGCAGTCACGCAAGTTGCAGCAGGCAATACATACGAAATTAGGAGACAGGACACCACCCTTTCGAACACGATCTCACCTCAATTGCAGGTAAGGTATTTCGTTATCTGCACAACACAAAAGGTAAAGAGATCTTATTCCCAGTTTCTTAAAATCGCCAATAACAAATGTTTACGCCTCTATATGAAGTTTAATTATTAAATTACTCATGAATTATTATGTAAAAATTCAAATTTGAAATAGAAGAACAGGACAGTGTTGTTACGTATTAGTAACAATTGTAGTTTATAAAAATAGATTAACAATGAGAACATATTTTCATCTATTGTACAATTAGTAACACCCTTTTGTGTTGAAGTGGAAAAGCTCGTTCGGTAACTGCAAACCCGCAGTGGAAGTAAATGAAGTATTTGCAATAGAAGAGGCTAAAGGTGGTGTTCTATAATTTCGGAAGGTGATCATAACGGCAGACGTTATGGAGAATTGTTGACCGTATTTACCTTTAGAGTATAAATTTTCCGGCACTGGTGCTGTATCTAAGCCCTGCGGGCTTGTCAAAAATTGTTCCCTTCAGAGCGTTAAAATTCAGCTTGCATTCTTCAATTGGAAAAATGATGGATAAACCAGGTAAATAAGGAAATTAAGCGTATATTCAACATATATTTCCACTCAAGTGGACATTTTTACTTTTGCTAGTTCACATGAGGAAGTTTGTAAATTGAAGTATTGGTTCCTTTATTATGCTTGAATTTGCCTATGTTGTTTATAAATTATAATTGTGCTTTTACATTTTTTAAAAAAAAATTCAAGCTGTCCAGTTTGAAAACATCTGAAAATATTGGGTCGGTTACCCTATTCTACACCCTCGAATTTTGAAATATTTTTTTTTTCATTATGAACATTATTTGATCCTATTTGTGAATAAAAACAAATTGGAGCGCGGAAAGAAGTATTTACGACTGTACAGCCGTTTAAAGTCGAAATTTTGTCGCATGAAATGGTTCACAATTATTTCCAATTTCTAGATCGTGATACTAACACGACACCAAATTTTGGAACGAGTTTACAATACCGGACCACTCTCCAATTGCTATGAAATTTCGTCTACTCACTAATTGAGACCTCCTAATCACGAATCTGCATGTAATAATTGGCGGTCGAGTATGGAAATCGAGAAAAAAACGAAATAAACTATGTTTTCTTAACGTAACGTAACCCTACCATAAGAACACTAGCTCCACGGAACACGCCATTTCCCCCGAATGGGTGTCCCTTATCGCACAACACTTTAGCAACATTGTGTTCTGACGTCACGGAAGAGAGCTTTTTCAAGTTAGGTAAGGCAAGGTATATTTCTCTTAGCCAAAATATTAATTTTTCTTTGTATTTATGCTAATGATACCTAACCTAACAGGCCTAACCTAACCTCGTAGGCATTCCTCGTCTGACTTCAATATTCAAGGTTGCAAGATTGTTGTGCGTAAAGGAAGACCATTAAGATGGTACCGAATTGCTGTGTATGGACAATCACCGTGGTAAATCGCAAGGTTATTTTACGAGTTCTATACGTAAATGTACAATTTTAACAAGTGACCGCCAAATATGAACTACAGATACGTCATCAGGACACCAAAATTAGTAAGTAGGCGAAATTTTATAGAAATTGGAGAGTGGTCCGGTATTGTAAACTCATGCCCAAATTTTAACTATTGATCTCAACCTAACTGAACTAACCTATCCACGTGCCAATGGTTCGTGGGGCTAGCGCCAATGGTTTGTGGGGCTAGCGCCAATGGTTCGTGGGGCTAGCGCCAATGGTTCGTGGGGCTAGCGCCAATGGTTTGTGGGGCTAGCGCCAATGGTTCGTGGGGCTAGCGCCAATGGTTCGTTATGCTAGCGCCAATGGTTCGTGAGGCCAGCGCCAATGGTTCGTGGGGCCAGCGTCAATGGTTCGTGGGGCCAGCGTCAATGGTTCGTGGGGCTAGCGCCAATGGTTCGTGGGGCTAGCGCCAATGGTTCGTGGGGCTAGCGCCAATGGTTCGTGGGCCTAGCGCCAATGGTTCATGGGCCTAGCGCCAATGGTTCGTGGGGCAGCAGACCATCTCCCTGTAAGTCAAGTACAATGTCCCGTATGTCTCGTCGAACAAAGTCCTCTGTCCTTCATCCGTTGAACGTGTGTCAATCTCATATTTAGTCCTTTTGTATTAATTCAATGTCACACAAATCAATTCCAATGTCTAAAGTCGCACAAAACAATTGCAATGTCTCAAATATCCAATCCGCGAATAAATTACATAAATAATATATTGAAATCGCAAATTATCCCATTGCACAAGTCCTTCATAACAAGAAAAAAATGCAAATTATCCCATTGCACAAGTCAAAGATAAGAAGAAAAAGAAAATGTTCAGACGTGCGCCTGTGACATGAATCTAAGATGCGCCATGATCAAATCCCTGCAAAACCGTTTCGACGTTACATAAGGAATCTAAATATTGAAAAGCGTAAGTTTCCTAGCACGTAGATCTAAAAAATTACTTTCCGCGCTATTTAGAAACATCGTTTCTTATGAAGAACTAATTTTCGTAACAAGAATATTTGAATGTGCGAAAAATCGAGGGTGTAGAAAAGGGTACCCGAGCCAAAATATTTTGGTAAAAGTTCGGTATATCGGAGACACATTTCTTCAATTTAACAGAAGAAAGTACGGTAAATTTCTCGTATCAGAAAAACTGCTGAAATTTGCTAGTTTATTTAATTTGAATATTCGTACTTACGTATTCTGCATTGAGAAATATTGCTGAATTGCTGAAGGTGGCATTTCGCTTATTTCACGGAAATAAGCTCTATTTGCGACATATCGAGTAAGTTTTCTTCGTTTCTTTTTGTCTTCGGTAACACGCAAAATGGCGGTCACAGTTTCACAGTTCACATGCACTGTTTCCACCCCACTGCACCCAAAAATACCTACTTAGCCCCACAAACCATTCCCGGTAAGGTTAGGTTAGGTAGGTCACACATAGGTTACAATAGTTAAAAATTGGTTTCGAAAAAAATATGCGTAGCCCCACATACCATTCCTGCATAGCCCCACGAACCATTTTAGGAAACGTACCTTCTTAAGTTACATAAACATGTGTTTGGGAACACTGACCGGGATTACATCATCACACACAGGCTACATCCACCTGGAAGTAAATGAATGCAAGAGCTTTTGTGCATTGGTCACACAGTTATATCGAAAAATACATGATTTACTGGCAAAATTCAATGAACAATGCGAGAAAACACTTCCCCGAACTTCCACAAGTATATAAAAAAACTACATTCGGTAAGTAATTTATCCTGTAAGTTTGAAGAAATTCGTTTGTCCGATACGAGAAATTTACCGAAACGACTTACGGAAATGAGTTTCTACAAGGTTTCCAACGTTCGTCGAGGTGTTTTCTTTCATCGTGGAATATATTTGACCGGGAAATCATGTATTTTTCAAGAGAAATATCTCGCCAACGCACAATTGTGATTGCTTTCATTTGCTTCGCCTACGTGAACTGCATGCTGCGTACGTTCGATGACGTAATCCCCTGTCAGTGTTTCCAACCCCTCTACCCCTCTTTTTTTTCACTATGCTTGCCTAACCTAACCTTATCGGAAATGGTTCGTGGGGCTATCAGTCAGGTACCCGTGCATAATGTACAATTTGCACACGTGACAAACACCATAGTTGGTATTTTTCGGTGAAGAAGGTTGGAAACACTGCATTCCCACAACTTGAGTCAAAATGTGCCCGCCGTATTGTGTGTCACGGAAGCTAAGAAAGAAATAAAAAAAATCACTGTAAATGTGAAAAATTGTTTGTTTTCGTGTAAAAAGCATAATGGCACCTTTAACTTGTTTCGCAATACACAATAGGTAAGTACGAACCATGCGAATCACAAATTATCAGATTTTAATGTGTCTCCAATATACCGAACTTTTACCAAGATTTTCAAGGAGTAGATTGTTACTTATATTTCGAAATAACATACTCTCACAATCATACCTGAATATACTCATCCATTGAGCATGTAATTGATGAAAAATAATACAACTGATGATGTTTACTTTAATGTTTTTAATTTTTCATGTTTTACAGATGCCAAAGTACGACATTGGTTTTTGGTAAATTCTCCAGTACCTGTTACATGCATCTTTGTCTGCTATGTGATCTTTGTATTTTATGGACCAAAATACATGAAGAATCGACCGCCATTCAATATGAAGCCAGTGCTTTTGATCTACAATCTCTTTCAGATTTGTCTATCCTTTTATATATTTAAAGAGGTAAATATATTTCTGGAAACACACAGAATATGTTACATTTATAAATTACATGCACATATACCTCACTTAAAGTATTCTGTATATCGGAAATAAGTTTCTGCAAGCTTTCAAACGTTCGTCGAAGTATTTTCTTTCATCGTGGAATATATTTGACCCGGAAATCATGTATTTTTCAAGAGAAATATCTCACTGATGCACAATTGCCATTGCTTTCGCTACGTGAACTGCATGCTGCGTAGGTTTGATGACGTAAACCCCTGTCACTGTTTCCAACCTTTTTTTTTTCACTGTTTGCCTAACCTAACGTTATCGGAAATGGTTCGTGGGGCTATCCGTCAGCTACCCGTGTTTTTCGGTGAAGAAGGTTGGAAACACTGTATACCTACAACATGAGCCAAGATGTGGCCGCCATAATGTGTGTTACAGAAGCGAAGAAAGGAATCAAAAAAATCACTTTGTATGTGAAAAATTGTTTGTTTTCGTGTAAAAAGCATAATGGCACCTTGAAAACTAAAATAATTTATATTTCGACATATCGAGTAATTATTCTTTGTTGCTTTTTCACTTGTGTAACACGCAATATGGCAGCCATAGGTTGACTAGCGTTGTCGATCATCAGTGGGTATGCAGTGTTTCCTACCTTCTTCACCGAAAAATACCTAGTACGATGAACATTTCATTAAAATACCTAGTACGACGAATTACACACGGATAGCCCCTAAAACCATTCAATAGCCCCACGAACCATGCACGGCAAGGTTAGGTTAGCTTAGGTAAGGCAAACAGTTAAAATTGTTAATCAACATCAGAAAAATTCAATATAATTCATGTCAGTATAACATATATTCTGGTTTTTCGCAAGTTCATACTGAAAAATGATGCACATTAACATGTACATTCTGGAACGTTTACACAGTTACAAAACCGCGTGGTTGGAAACACTGACCGGGGGTTACGTCATCAAACGCACAGAACATCTGATTCATGTAATGGAGGAAAGAGCTTTTGTGCATCGGAGAGACATTAATGTCGTAAAATACACTATGTGGAAGAATGTCATTGGACACCACATGTCAGCAGATACCATCAGTTTTCTTGCAATCAGTAGGAGGTCGGTCCGCCTTTGGCAGCGATAACAGCAGCCACTCGTCGTGGTAAACTGTCCACAAGGTCGTGTAGTACACCGAGTGAGATATTCCGCCATTCCTCCTGCAGTACAGTCACCAACCCTGGAAGTGGAGAAGGGCGAGGCGATCACGACCTCAATTGACGGTCCAGTTCGTCCCATAGATATTCGATAGGGTTGAGGTCAGAGTTCTGAGCAGGCCAATCCAGTCGGGTGACATTATTTTCTGCATACCACTCCATGGTAGCCCTGGAAACATGACAAGTCGCATAATCGTCCTGGAACACACATTCTTCATTTCCATAGAAATGCCACAACGTGGGGTGCATGGAGTTGTCGGGATTAAATCGGTAGAACGCAGACGTCATGTGACCATACACCGGTAATAGTGGACCCACGCCATGTCAGCTGAAACAACCCCAGAACATGATTCCACCACCACCATACTTCACTGTGCACTACAAACTTGGGTAACAGACGTTCTCCGGGTAATCGCCATACCCACATTCTCCCATCTGATTGAAACAGTGTGAAGCGTGATTCATCGCTCCATTGGACCTTCTGCCATTGCTCCACCGTCCAGTTTCTCCGCTCTTTACACCAGCATAGTCTCTGCCGTTTATTGTTTTTTTGTTGTCAGGGGTTTGTGGGCAGCGGCTCGACGATGATAACCGAGCGCATGGGCCTCCTTGCGAAGTGTCTTGGTCGAAACAGTCAAATTTGTCGCACTTTGAAACTCTTCTGCAGTCGAATGCATCGGATGGGTTCTGTTTTTCCAAATCTCCCTCTCAGCACTCTCCTGTCCTGGTCGTCCAATTTCGTGAGTCTTTCACTTCATAGTACAATGTCCCTTTTCCTTCCACTTCTTGATGACAAAGGTTACAGTTGATTTAGGGACCTGTCGGGCATCAGCTTTGCTACGTATACTCATGCCTCCTATGGAGCAGCGTACTATGATCCCTCTTTCAAACATGCTGAGCTCTTTCCTGTCCGTCATTTTATCAGCGAATGATCTGAGAAGCCTCCTGCTGCTGTATATATACACCCGTCTGTACTCTCTTTTCCATGAGGAGTTCGTTTCAGAGTTGAAACCGGGGTGTCCAATAACTTTCTTCCACATAGTGTACATGACCGAAGGGAGAAACCTTAGACGTTCTTTCTAAAGTCTACAGAAACTCAGTTCTGTAAGTACTTTCTCTTGTAAAATTGAAGAAATACGTTTCCTGGAGATTGAAATTTTACCAAAGTAAAATTTTACCAAAGGCTAAATATTTTTTTATGTGAACATTTACAGATATTTGCTATTGACCAATATCAAAAGAATATATTTCTGGTTAACGTGACATTCATAAGTCTTTGGGCGCTTTATAAATGTTTTTAAAATATCCAGATAACAACTTTCCATCCTTTTTGTTCCACAACCTGCATGCCTATCGAAGATTTAGTAAATATATCACAGTAATGAAAAACATGATAGGCTAGTGATGATATGTAACAAGAAGCACAAACAATCAAGTTTAACTTGAAAATGAATTTACAAATGTTCTATTGAAACATCTTGCACATTGTTTCCAGTTCTTATGCATTGCTAATTATATTATAATTATTTCAGGTGAAATAAATAAATTTCCCCCAATGTTGAAAATTTTAATTACAGAACTTTAGTTTTAAAATTACCTACTTCTAAAAAATTACTGCATTGAACAAAATAATATAATAATATCAAATTATCAAAACCAAATATTAAAGGCAGCAACTGATGTTGATGCAAAGCTGTTAACCCACTGTAGCCCCTTGAGAATCTTGTTAATTACTTTTTTTAATTGACAGATTTTGGTGTTTTACGTAATATAAAATTGTTTCCAGCATGCGCAAAGCACAAATAAAAAGATAGATTTGATCCAAAGTATGGCCAGCATAAGTAAAAACTCGCTGCTTTTTATTTGTAAAAACAGTTTGTATGGACACGAAATTAGCGAAATAACACGGAAATTGCTATCAAATCCAAGCCTAACACTCCTAACCGAACAATGTACAATTATAGCTGTTGTTATGGAATTTCGTGTTGGGTGCTATATTCACTTGTGAGAAGCCTTCAGGCTGTTCTGCTTTACACTAAGGTAATAGATGTACTTTACAATAACACATCTCCACGAGCTTAAGAAAAAAAAACAGAAAACATTCATAAACAACATAATCTGTAATACAAAAGTTGTGTAATAAATTGGAGTACTTCTGTATGTACCAGCAATAAAATAATTATTTTCTGTAGTGTATAACTATAAATAACTCCACTAAAAATAGGCTAACTTTATTTTGACTAAAAGTATGTATCTTTACAGCCAATGCATGTTAATTTTTGTTTTGTATCTCTGGAAATTATAATTAACTGCTAAATACTGGTTAAGTGTATCAGACAATATAACACTTCAGTGTTGGGTATTTTAAAGTTTCTCAGCATGTGGATTGCATTAAAACTGATTGAAGTTGGTAAAAAATATACTTTTAAATAATAGATTGTTTTCTGGGAAATGGTAAAACAACAAAACGAACTATGAATAGTGCATGAATGTCAAGAGGGGCTAATAACATTCGCGGATAATGTGATTTTTAAACTATCATATTACTGACACAGTAATAATCAGTTGTCACGCATTGCAATTCTTGAGAGGATAATTGTTTGATAAGAGTTAAAACATTGTGCAGGAAGAAAATACGTACCGCAAGACTTGTGCAGGTGGGTCATTCCAGCGTTCAAAATGTAAAGTTCTAGGCATGAGATTGGATGAAAATATTCATAAAGAACTGATTTCATAGAATTATGAATTACAGTGTGTTGTCCGGTAGCAAATGAAAAAATCTTGAGTATGATGATAGCTTAAATAAATGAACCGCATTAATGAAAATAGATTGTAGATGTGTGATGATTAGAGGCACATATTTTTGGTAAATAAAAAAGCAAAATTTCGGTACAAAAACGGAGTCAATTTCGGGTTCAAAAGCAGTAAATAAAATAAAATATCGGTGTTATTGCGGTGAAAAAATGGATGAAAAGTGGTATATAAAAAGACATATTGGTTTTAAAATTGTGAATATAATCCTAAATTTGATTTAAAAACCACTTATTCCACAGAATTAACATTTCACTTCTAATAGCACATTACGTAGTTATCAGAGTATTAAGTTTATTTCTGTATAAAGGAGTCCATTTTTGCTTCTCCAATATTAACAGCAGAATTAATCAATTTTCCGGGAATTGCATAACTCTCAGGATAATTCAGACCTCAGAAGGTCTCGCGTCGGTGAATAAACCCTGAATTTCGTGTTTAAGAGTTAATTTCGCTTTTTGCAGTTCATTTCGTATTATTTCGTGACAAAATATGGTCACAAAATGCATCTCACACCTTTCAAAAACATCAAAAATTAACACTACAATGTGATTTTTCAAATTTCGTTTTTTCGTTAAAAACGAAATATGCATGCCCCTAGTGATGCTTTATAAATGTAGCAAAATTTAACTCCATTTGTCTGTGAAGCACATTAGGTAGAGATGATGATAATTTTTGTTGATGAAATATGTAAATTATATGTATTCACAAACATTTAAACCTTAAAGAAATTAAAAAGGATGCTAATATCCAGATAAATTCATTTTGTTATTTACATAGAGTAGGACCACATTTCGTGGAATGCCCAGGGGTGACTCACCACACCAAACATTTTCTTGGTCAAGTGCCGTATTTTATTTTCTGATGTAAGTGTGGAATGTTTTCGTTGTTAGGTTTAAATCTCTTAGTATTAATACACTACATTTAGTTTTAACAAAGAAAGCATTTATCCTGACATCAGAAGACAAAATATGGTGCTTGACCAAGAAGGTGTTTGCGTTTGGTGCGATAAGTGAGACCTAACTGTCATAGTTTAATGGATGAATTTGCCCTTTCACCCCTTCTTTTTGAATGTCAATGACTAATGTTACTTTTTCCTCCCCTAGTTTGTAATTACTTCGTATCTTGCGGACTATAAGCTATCTTGTCAGCCATTGGATCGATCATTGAATCCTCTTGCCATAAGGGTAAGTAAAAATGCTAGAAATACTAAACTGTAAACTGGATAAAGCTATATTTATTTATGTCTTCAGTTACTTAATTTACCCATTAGGCAAATTTGAAACATTCCATCTCTTTCATTGCAATTTCACTTACAACTGGCTCAAAATTTTGACGGGAGAAAAATATAATTGTAGACTTGAGCTAAGAACACTTTGAACCGAACCTAATACCCAATATTGAAATTTTATAACAAATAATAGTTATTGAAAAATATTGAAAATATTACTGTGTTTTTTTGGACCACTTCAGCATGCATTGATAGATCTTTGGATGATAAGACAAAATTAAATTTCAGACAGTATTTTTCAATGAAATAGTGCATCTTATGGTCTAAAAAATATTGTATGTAAGTATTCCTCTGCATGAGTTTAGTTTTAAAATGTGAAAGTATTTCACTAAATATTGAAGTTCATGTAATTTAATCATAAAATTATTTTTTTTCACATAATACTTGTTCAAAATAAATTGGTGAACAAATTCCCAGTGTAAGGTGTCTACCAGTCAAGAAAAAAGTAAATAAATCAACAAGTAGGTCAAGAAGTCAATCAAAAGTAAAGGAATTGCACTTGTTGTGAAGAATTTTAGCTGTCACAATGACTGCCTGATTTAGCTTATTTTACTTCACTTTTCTGCCCCTTTGGCTAATCACAAAGAATTGCTGATTTCCAACTTAAGTAGAGGTCGTGTAAATAACGGTTAAGAAAAATGAAAAGAAGATGAAAAATAAAGTCCAGAATTTTGGATTTGTCATTTTGGTAGACCCCCTGCAGTGAAATTTTCTGATACCAATCTGTATAATGGCTCATCACTAATAATTACAGGCCTAGCCAATTTAATTGATTGTATGATAAATTTACAGTTTATTTTTGTGCTACCAATGTGAGTTTAGAATGTTTAGAATTTAATACTGTAAAAGGCAATAAATTTTTTCTCCCTAATCTTCATTAAAAGTTCTGCATAATTAATTGCTCATTGCCTATGCCTAAATGGAAGGTTTATTATTATTATTGCCCATTGAGTATAAGTATAGGACTGGAGATGATATGCACGGATTAATGATTTGAATTTTTTGTTATTGTGTCAGAACATGACAATGTACATATCCTGACAATCGTTGAAGTTTAATGCAAATCGGTATTAATTTTCTATAGAAAATGAAAATGCATGCATGCATTATGCAAAAAAGAAAATTTTAAGGTTTTTTAAGAGAATGCATTATTATTTGTTTTTAGTTTGTTTCTGTTTGTAATATGCTGATATTTGTACATATTTTGACAGGTATCGAATATTGTGATTTGTATGAGGAGGGTTGGTGCTTCTTTGCTAAATATGCCTTATTTCTGATTAGTACTTCAGCCGCTTCTCACGCTTAAAGATTGATTTCTGCATTCGTTAATAGAAAAAAAATGCTTTATTTTTCCTCATGCACACATCAACAAATCACAAGTAAGTAGTAGTTTTATTGTTTTTTTTGTTCGTTTAGTTTCTGTTTATCTGATAGTTTCAGTAGAGAATGCCAGCACAATGAACTGCAATCACTAATGTACATTTGTTACTATTTTTTTTATTGTATTAGTTGTAAAGACAGGAACTTACATGAAAACTACTGTATCCATGCTGTAATGTGTCTTTGTTTCCAGTTCTAAAGTTGTTTTCACGTTCAGAAGACACAACGCTGCTTATGGAGAAACCCACAGTGTTGCCAATACAGCGCTAGCTCATGTCGCCGGGAAATGATGACCTTCCTTCACAATGAAGGTGTTACGTATTTTGTATATATAATGATAATTATATGTAAATATTAATATTATACTGTGAACGTTACAGTTACCCTTTTTACTATGATCCATTGCGATCACTACACATGCGAGTGTAATGCACGAATATGACACTTCAGAAATCACTTAAAAAAGTAAAAATCACTGAGCGCTCACACAACTGAAAACACTTTTTCGAGAGAGAAAAAAAGTCTAAACAGACCAAAGCAGATCTCTCACTCAAGTAAGGGGAACCTGGCACATGGGTTAGATTCAAGTTGCAACCCAAACAAACAAATGAGTTATGGCCCACGTGAACTGATAAGGGGTGAATGACTCAAGCAAGGCATGTCATATTTCTATCTTGAAGCCCCATATTTTGTCACGTGTTGGAAAGCCTTTCAAAGGTTAATATGGTGTCTATGAATTTATGTGTACCTTGGAAACTGAAAGGTGATCTTCATTTCAGTATTAATGTCAACAGTAATGTAAACAAAAACAACGTGTGTATTTGCGACAGCACTAATGTTGCTCACAACAGCAGCATTGGAAATAATTGTCAATTATTAAATTTAAGTAATTTCAATTCTATTATAACAAACTGCATGAAGTTCATATTTTTACTGAATGGAAATAAAATAACAACTCGAAAACTTGGTGGTGATTAGCCGGAATGCTGCGGTGAGCCAGCTCAAGATGGCCAGACAACGTCTCCTTACTTCGCGTGTGGTTCGGGTTAAAAAGAAACTCCAAATGCATGGAAGTAATATTTCTGGGAACCTTTGAGTGGTTATAAAAAATAATTTCATTATTTTCTCCAGAACTTTGTCGCTGGAAGTTTTTACTTGGAATTACAGAACAAAAAATGGCCATCGATGACATTTTCTACTGCACGAATATAAGAAATCTCCACATACTTTATTTGAATATTTTTTAATGCAAATATGCTGTAAAGTATTGATAAATTCTGAGTACCACCGTCACCTATAACAATTAAAAAACAGTGTCAATTTTTTTAATAATGAATGCTTCAATTTTACGGCATGTTTCAACGTTAGGAATGAAAACAATGTAAAAATTGTATTTTCACAGAAAATTTTCGTTTTTAATTTATCTAAAATTATGTAAGCAAGTTACCAGTTTTTTGTGTTCACCATCGTATTCTCTACAAAATTTCCTGCAAAACTGCAGGTACTGATTTTACTTAAGCTAAATTTGTAAATCCAGAAATTTCACAACAGCGTGCTCGTATTTCCCATAAGAAAAGCATTGCCCATAAGAGCCCATTGTGTCTTCTGAACGTGAAAACGACTATAGTAGGAAACCATGCTTTTCTGGATTATATGTAAATCTTTCACATTCCAGTGTCAAAATCTTGAGAATCGAAATATTTGTGCGGAGTTCATATTTCTGATGGCTACACAGCATGGGAAACTATCACCTATCCGCACCCCTCTCCCGAATATAATGAGTGAACCTTTTGATACTGGGCTCTCAAATAAATGGTTGAACTGTACAGATGACAAACGTTGCATTGCTATTTCCCCCACAACTAACTTTTTGAGAGGGAAATTTTGGTCCATGTAGTTATTGTGGTGGTACAACTCCAGTCTTTTTTTTTTTTTTTAGTTACAAGCTCATTTGTGGAATTAATATTGACTGGAATATAGTAGTGTGTGGAACATGGGGAAAAAAATCTTTATATTTATTTGGGAGAGGGGCTGGGCACAAGAAATTAGCTTCTTTGTTTTGCCACAAAACAAATCTCTCTTGCGATACTCTTCACGTTACATATTACTTCAGATATGTTTATTTTGAGTACAATGAATGTCCAATTTTACATTCCTGGATGTAACATTTTCCTCCGATATATATTCAATCACTGTGGCCTCAACATAGGAAGATGTTATAAATGTTCCCCAATTTCTTAGTTTTTTCACCTTGCTCCCCTGAAGAGCATGAAATTGAAAGTTTCAGAGATTTGAAGCATGATATTTATGTGCCGTTTTACACCCAAAACATCACATTTGGGTGCCAAAACTATAAAAGCTAAACTACGGAAACAAAATGAAGCATTTTTGCTCATTTTTCATCACAGAAAAAAAGCGAATAAGATGAATACAATATGTTTTTGAAAATAGTTAATATTTCTTCAATTTTGCTTTGCTACATATATAAAAGGGTGGCTACTCACCGGGAATTATGCATGAATTCTACTTGAATTTTTCTCCGTAGTCGTGAAAAATTACAACTTTTATTAATCCAAATCCTATTCAAATTATTCATGTATTTATAAATGCCCTGAGGCAAGTTTTTCAAAGTTGAGCTTTCATTTTATCCAGGAAGGCAATGAAAGCTGTGTGAAAAATAATTAATTCTCTCGTGCAAAATATCTTGAGGTAGATTAGGTAAATTTGAGTTTGAGAATTATCAATTTTTTGTAGATTAGTACATCTCGTAACATCTGTGACTTGTGTTTGTAGATGTACTTCAAGTCTGATTATGTGAAATTGTAAACAATGACGCAACCACAGAGGGCAGGGAGACATTGTCCCTCCAACCTTGGATAGAAATGAGTTCTAGGGGGCCAATGGGGCAAACATTGACGGCCAAGTGGACCTGCAGGTGACAATTACCGCCCACAACTTCACATTTTATGGAAATAAAAAGTTGTAAAATTGATTGATTGATTTGTGGTTTTAAGTGCACTTTACATGACCGGATCAAGAAAGTGTGGGGCGTTACCTCCACACTCCCTATATGCCTTCATGGCATGGTGCTAAGCAAAGGGGAGCACTTTACTTTAAGTGCACTTTATGCACAGAAAGGCTAATCGGGACTGAACCTACAGTTTAACATGGTTCGGAACCACTGTGCCATGTGCCTCCACCGGGTATCGAACCCGGGACCCCTTGTTCACAACGTGACAATGTTACCACTACACCATAGGGGAGGCCCAAAAGTTGTAAGAGAGAGAATGTATTGGCGTCCCGTGAAATTATTTGCACCCTATTTCATCATATCACTCATCCCAATCTTCGCAAATTAGCCAAAAGTGGCACAAGAATCGAAGTAAAATAAACAAATCAATAATAACAATAATAATGTTAAAATAATATTATTATCAACACTATTATTATTATTAGTACGTTTATCATGGTACTTGACCCCCCCCCCCCCCAGACAAAATTTGTACCTCTGATTGTAAATAGAAACTCCGTACCTTAAATTAAATATTTTAATTATATTACGTATATCGTTTAATTGAATCAGAATTTTTGGATGTTGGAATCACATAGACCCTTTATATTATTAAGATATTTGTGTGTGGATGTTGAGAGGTGGTAATACACAAGGTTGAAATAGAGAAAACATCTGCTTGAATTTTTGGAAAGTTCACCTTGAAAACCGGGAATTATATTTGAATTTTATCATGGTCCTAGAGTAGCCACCCTGTGTAAGATGCTTCAGAAACTGATCACTGTATCCCAGCCCCATGTTCAACAGTGCAAAGATAGTTGGATGAACATATGCTACAAGCAACCTATAAAAAATGCATAATAATAACCCGTGGCGCAACAGTGCGTGAAGGCCAGGATCTACCTACCAACTGCCCTCCTCACTCCCATCTGCTGAAGTGGGAGACCATCCAACCAATTACAGGATGAAGTGTGGCCAGCATGACGAGCCCCCAGTTGTTGTAGGTCATCCGGGTTATGCTCCTCATTCGCAACTCTCCAATTCCTCACGATTGCGGTTGTGATGTTGAACACAGTTTACAAGGACAGCGCTATGGAGAAAACTCAAGTGTACGAGTGGTTTTCTCACTTCAAGAAAGGTGACATGTCGATTGATGGCAAACCCCGTTCTGGACGTCCATCAACTTCCAGAACGGAAGAAAATGTCGATAAAATTCGTGAACTTGTGCTCGAAGACCAACGACGAACCATTGCAGAGCTGGGGAAGTTATCTGGACTATCTTGGAGCTCGGTTCAGTGAATTTTAACGGAAGATTTGGGAATGAGAAGGGTCGCTGCAAAGTTTGTACCTCGGAATCTGAGTGACCAACAAAAAGTGTGTCGACACATGCCATGCTTTGAAAGAAGAGCTCCGAGTGCAGGTTTTTGGCAAAAGATCAGCATGACTCTCTTGCCCGATGCCCTTAACTCACCCGACCTCGCTCCGTGCGACTTTTTTTGGAGGAAGGAGCTGTCAGCCATCACAACAGATGAGTTTAAAAAATGTTTCCAATGATAGGGTTGTTTTGTAAAAAAAAAAAAAAAAAAAAAAAAAAAGAAAGCTTTTAAAACAAATTCCGGTTTCTTTTGGGTTCACCCTCGTATAACATGATAGGATTCCGTAAACCTGCAAAATCAATGCAAGTGTGTCAAAATCATGGAATGTCCCTGTTCGGTTTCATGTTGGCTGTCTGAAATATTCCGTGCATAATACGCACCACAGTTTTTGGGAGCAAAAAGTTTGGAAAAAAGTGTGCATTATACATGAGTAGATACGGTAGTACATTTTAACAAAGCATGTACTCTTGATGAATATGAGAGCTCTTTCAAAATCTTGCCTGTAAATGTCGCTCATTTCATGCAAGTATAGAAAGAAAAACACCATGGAAAACAGACTAGTGAAATTGCCACAAATATTGCTGGTCATATATTCAATAGAAGCCAATACCTGTGACACGGATTGGCTCTTGCAGTCACATGACTCCACTGTGTACAGCATATACGGGTCATTCGGTCGTCATAAATAACGAGCTGTAAGCGAGTTTTTTTTTGTCAGTTATTAAAGTAATTTAGTTTTGTATTTTAATTATTATATACTAACTTCAATACTTTGTTTCTTGTGCTGACATTTTTATTTCTATGTGTGTTGTGTTGTGTTTTGTTTATTCATAACTAGTCATATTTACTATGATGATAATTTTATTTTGCAAGGAAGTTGTCAAAGCAACTTTCTTTTCTGCTTGTTTTAATTTGTAAGCAAAAATGGTTGCATTGTGTAATTTTTATAAGTCTTATATTTTTCTGATGATGATTCTTTTTTGTCAAACGTGTTTTGAAAGTGCCTACTCTTGCAACAAGTGCACTAAGAGGCATGGTGGAGGGATTGCATGCATTTTATGGATTAATTGCATTAAGGCACAACACTTTCATCATAAAATATTTTTGTCATTTTGTCCAGTTTATCATGATGAGGACCTGAACATCCTTTAACCTTTCAGCCATTGTATAAGCTAATCTTCAGCAGTTGCATAGTTAAAAGCCATGCAGAGATTTAAAGTTTTGGGATCTTCCGCTCAATTACATCATGTGGTAAACACCTGCTATGGTACACCCTTGTAAAAGTACATGAACCTTTTGAACTTTATCTGAAGATCAAAATGCTCCTAAAATTGCATGTCATATCGTAGTACACCTATACGTACACAGACTATGTCGTTGCTATTCAGTTCATTTAAAAAAAAATATTACAGTCCTCTTTAACATTTTGCACAAAATTATTTCCTCTTGCATAAATATGTTACGTCATCACTCCTTTTACATTTCATACATTATGCAAGTTTTCCACCAGTTTAGTAGTGAAGAGCATTCATCTTGCCACCAAAGTTTCCAGGTTCGAATCCCTTCATCAATCATCTATTTTCTAATCATTACTCATCCTCCTCATTGTAATTAGCCAAAAGTGGCAGAAAATGCAACATAAAATAAGAAAAATACAGGGTGGCCACAAGGTGTGTGTACCCCCTCCTTTATTTTCGACACTACGATGGTAATAGTCTGATTACTTGATATGAACACATACCTGTGTCACCTCTGGGACTTCTTGGAGGCCCTTCAGAACGTATTGGGGGGGACATCACTGCCCGGAAAAGGGTCTTATTCACACTTGCATCGCGAAGTGTGCCAAAATAGGGTGCAGAGTTTGGCCATACTACAAAGTAGACTGTCTCCATACCGATGTTCTGGACACACAAACCATCAGGTATGTTCATATCAAGCATTCAACCATAAGCATCATAGTGTCGAAAATAAAGGGGGTTACACACACTTTGTGACCACCCTGTATAAGTTTTCCTGGCAGGTTTATGAAAATAGTCAAATTTAGTTTTCAGTTTTTGTGAAATTAATGAACTTGTGTTTTAAAAACCAAGGTAACTATTTATGTACCATATCTTGAGCTCGTAAGAAATACCAAAAAACTATGGAAGAAATGCATAATTTGAGATTGCAAGGAGGAAAAAATTCAAAATGTGCATGTTTTTAATTTTGTTGTGAACCACAAAGCAGGTGCACATCTTGCTACAGGCGGGAGCAAATTAGTAATAATGTATGTGTGCAGCATTGGACTTATATCCCATTTAATAGTTGTATAATTTGAAGATTGATGTCATTACTGTTTATAGGTGTTTGCTAGCAACATGCATTCCTTGAATCCACATGCAAGAGTGTGTATCAAAGAAATTGTTTTCAAGCAATAGATTGGCTTAGTATCTCAGTCACTTTCACAACATGCACTGTAGAACCCCACTTTCAAACCCTGAGTGAATCATTTCTGGTTCAATATTTGTCTCTGCGGTAGATTAAAATTTTTTCCAACAACACCCACAGACTCACTTAAATGTAAATTTCCTTTAGTAGTAAAATGAGGATAAGTATGAGACTTGACCATAGTTTCAAGGTAAGTATGGCGGTAGAGAAAATGTATAATTTATTTATATGTTTTGCGTTTCAATATGATTATAAGAGGATTTTCAGTAAGCAATCACACAAACCTGTTAAATTCCATGTAGCGTTCAACATATTTTTTAACCTGTTGTGAGTTTTAGTATTTAAAATGCATTATCGTGTGCACCTTCCTTTGTATCTACAGACTTTTCAATGATTTATAAAGATTTGTTGCCATTCTTGTAGTTGAATTCTGTACCTTTTGACTAGATTGCACTGAATTTCCTTCAACGTAGTTAGCATGCAATCTGTTGAAAGAATTTTATATAATTTTTTGACGAAACTGTTTATCCTACCTGCATTTTTTTGTTTACCAACTTTTTAATATTAAAAAATTAATCAACAGATGGCTGCTGCATGTTGGTGGTTCTACTTTTCAAAAGTGGTGGACCTTCTTGACTCGGTGAGTGATATCATTGTAATACCCTGTAGTCTGCTTTTATGTAGCGTAATCTTTCTGTAGTATTATAGTGGGCAAAAACTGAAGGAAATTATAAATAGTTGCAATATTTTTAAGTCTTTATCTGCCAATGCTGATGTTCTCTTCTGTTGGGTTCCTAGCTAAGTAGGCATACAGGGGAATGAAGCAGCTGATGCTGCTGCCAAGTCTGCTGATGCAAACGGTGACGTTCTCATCGACCTGCAGAATGTGTTCCATTGTAGCCTTCTTGACACTTGGCAAGAAGAGTGGAATGCAGAAACGGGGAACAAGCTTCATATTATTAACCCCATCATTGGTGCTTGGCGTTCCTCGTCATGAAGAAGTTCTTGTTATCTGACTTTGTATTGCACACAGCCATGTAACACTCAGTCACTTACTGCAGGGGCTGGACCCTCGGATGTGTCGTATTTGTGTTGTTGTTTTGAGTGTTTGGCATATTCTTATTGAATGTGCCGATCTTGCTTTCCTCCGACAGGCTTTTAATCTTCCCATCCGTTTGTCATCCCTGTTGGGCGATGACATCGGTGTTTTATCACGTGTTTTTATCTTTTTGAGAAGAGCTGGCCTCTTCCACAGTCTGTGAGAAGGCTTTAAGTGATTCTGACTTTTTAATGTGTTGTGTTTGTCTTGTGCAGGTCCCTTTACAACATTGCACTTTTTATTTCTCCAAAGGGGCATTTTACACCCCTTGTTTTAATTTTTCATTCAAAGTCAGAATTTTAGGTAAGGAGATATTTTACCAAATATATTGAAGGGTGCAAAATGGCCTCAAGTGCTGATGCACCCAAAGTGAATTATGTCATGTCTGCTATGTGATGATAAGCATCGTACTTTCTTACTTTTCCAAGCGAGTGCAAGTCATCCGCTCTTTTCGACAGTACCTTAAGCTACTTGGCCTTCTCATGCTATGAAATGTGAATCACTGCCCCAGTCAGGAGAAAGGTTTCTTTGTTAGGTAGTTATTGAAATGAATGCTGACTGGATTTTTACATTACGTGACTTATCTGCTGAAAGGGGAAGATAAATTACAGGAATTTTGGGCTGTGTTTCCATAACGGCAATTTTCTCTTGACTACAGCCTCAGACACTTTTGACTTGTGAAAAATTCACTAGAAGTCGGTATGATTGTTGCAACCCAGAAGTGTCCATGACTACCATATTTGATATTTTGATTGGTAGTGTCCAATACAGTTATGAATATTTATTATAACTAGAAAAAGTAAAACGTTTTAACACATTAACTGCCAGGGTGGTTTCATCAATTTTGCCTCCTGCACCAAAGTGGTTATTGGACTTTATTTCGCATATTTGAAAACTTCACTTCCCTGCCTTGTCGGTCATGCCTTATGTCTTTCATTGTTATACTGGTGACGACAGCACCCTAGGTACAGTCACAGACACTGCCGGGTTGTAATGATTGATTGATTGAGTCGGTGTTTTTAGTCCATTTTATGCACAGTAAAGCTAATTGGGACTGGACCTTCAGTTTAAACTGGGTTTCGAACCACTATGTGCCTCCACCGGGAATCAAACCCAGGACCCCTTGATTACAAGGCAACGGCACTACCACTGAGCCATCAGGGAGGCCCCCCGGGTTGTAATGAATTCATTCACTTTCAATGGAATCGTTAGAACCTGGCTGTGGCAGTTAATGTGTTCATGAACCTGTTCAACAACAGCTGAGATTGTATTGATAGTTTATCATGTTGCTGTCGCCGTACTTACAGTATTGTCATTTTGTTATAGTTGCCATAAAAATGAAATTCGTGGATGTGGACAAAGCAAACAAATATAAAACGTGCACTGTTGTAACAGTTCTTCTCAATTAGGACAGTAATACATTTCAAATATTATGGTCTGTCAATTATTCACACTTGTCTGTAATTTTCTTTAGTTTGGACATACTGCTTTCTGCACATGCATGTCAAGAGATTGTGCATGTGTCGTTGCTTTAGTACATGTTTGACCATCATTACTCACGTTCTTTTATTATTGCAGGGCGAATGTGGCCATGGCATTTTTGGTTTGCTCCAAAGAACAGCAAGCCGAGATTCGTTAATTGTGGTCTGATGGTGCACTGGAGGCTGAAATACACCAAAGGCTTGTATCAGAAATTAGGGAAGAGTGTGCAGATGACTTCATTGATAGTCACTTGTCAGTTTGTCAGAGGCATGGCATGGACTTGCTCATTGTTGTCATTTGTAGTGGATATGAATGGGCATTCTGCTTGTCCTTTGTGCTTAACACCGTGCAAACTTCTGAACCCATTCGAACACACTTCGCCTTGGTATAGCACTTTTCCCACAGTGTAATGCAAGTGTTCAGTGGATTTCAACTTCTGGTACACCTTCAGATCACAAAATAACAAATCACTGTTCTTTTGTGCAGACAGAGTGTGTCTCAGTCATATTTACCCTGCAACAAGAGAAAATGAGTGATGAAGGTCAAATATGCACTGAAGGAACGACAAATGCACACACTTTTAGCATGCACAAAGCAAAAAGCAGTGTGGCCAACCTAATGAAAATGTCAGCAAAATTGTAGATAATTATTGACTGGCCCTAATACATTTATTCATCATAATTTTGACACCTCCGATGCCATATTGGTAACCCCTTGTAATGAAGGGGTCCCTGGTTTGATACGCAGTGGAGGCGCATACTTGTTCAGATCCCACTTTAAATTGTAAGTCCAGTCCTGATTAGCATAAAGTGGACTTCAAAGCATCCAGCACCAGACTAACAATCTATCACACACTGTTCCGCAACACTCTACCCTTACAGGACCGCTTCTGGCAGGAAAACCCAAGTAAACAATTAGTCCTGGGTTCCCACCCCTTTCTTTCCTCACCACAGTGCTCAGAACCAAAGAATCAATCACAGACAAGAACTTCCTGAATTAATGTTGCAGGGTGATGGCTGAAAACTTGCAGAAATGGGCTTTATACATTTATTTACAATTTAACAAACAAGGCTCGGATTCTTCCATTAATTTTCTAATTTACATTATTTACATTTCTCTAATTTGAGCCCCACGGCAGAACTACAGCGTGGAAAGCTAGCTAGCATCAGCGGAACCACCTCGGGATGCTGTTTCTAATGGGAGGCCACTGAAGACCGAAGATCACTCTCCCTTCTACTATCCATTTCACACACACACTGTCCTGTGCTCTGTCAGAGAGGCCATATTTATACTTCCTCGTCACTTGAGGGAGGGCTGAAAATTCAAATCTTATTGGCTCTTGTAAACTACACTGAACGATGGAAGAAACCCAAGCATACAGAATTATACAGAAACACACTAAAACACAAAACAAATACTGTTTCTAACAATACATATTGTCAGTTGCAGACCAATTGGTGTATTCATTTAAACTTATATTTTGGCCGTGGTGGCTCAGTCTGTAATGCATCTGACTACCTTGCTAAAGGTTCCGGGTTCGATCCCCAGCCGGTTCAAATCCGGGAACTTTTCTAACGTTGGAAGCGGCCCCGGCGCCCACCCAGCATCGAATAACATGGGTACCTGGGGAATCCCTTGGGGGTAAAGGCGGTCAGGGGCATGATGATGATCACATCATCCCCACTCACGACCGGATCAAGAAAGTGTGGGGCATTACCCCCACACCCCCTATACGCCTTCATGGCGTGGTGCTAAGCACAGGGGAGCACTTTACTTTTTTACTTTTTTTTATTTAAACTTATATTTTTCCATTTACTCTTACATTAATTTTTGGTTTATAGTTACTATCATATACAGATACTGTACTGCATACAAATGTCCTGATATTGTTATATTTTTACAGATATTCTTTGTTCTAAGGAAGAAATTGAATCAGTTAACATTCCTGCACTTGTATCATCATTCAACAATGATTTTCAATTGGTATGTTGGCACACTGTATCTGCCGGGAGGACAAGGTGGGTATTAGCATGTAAGGTTATTTAGAAATTGTTTTTCCTCCGTTAACTGTTCTAACTTGAGTTGAACCAATACCAATATATAAATTTTCCATTGTAGCCTTATGCACAATATTGGTGCAACATAAATGGGAGCTTTAAATTTTGCATAATTTCCAGGATGATTCGACTGCACCAAAATGTCATGAAGCATCTTTATGCAAAAGACCAAAATGCCAGAAAAATATTGGCCGGAATCTGTAAATAAAATCTGATTTATACTTTCTGATACCAAAACCAGGCCTCTCCAAAGATGCAGTGGTAGCATCGTCACCTTGTAATCAAGGTGTCCCGGGCACGATTCCCGGTGGAGTGGTTTGGATCCCACTTTAAACTGTAGGGCCAGTCCCGATTACCCTTACTGTGCATAAAGTAAACTTAAAATGCCAAACTCAATCAAAAATGTTACCAAAACCACTGGTTTCGGCCAATATCGATACACCAGCATCGGAATCGGCTCAGCTTAAGATGCTACTGCAAGTACAACCTTGGTGACAGTGAAGTTCGACCAGAAAGGAATACGTGACTAAATGCACAGAGGCATAGGCGGTGGAATGGGTGACCCGCAGAAGTGACGCATGTGTGTAAGAGGAGGCGTGTGAGCAGGCAAGAATCGTGATCTCAGCATGTTGCACCCAAGGTCACGTAAAGAACGAAAACGGGGAACTATACGCGTGACATTGAACTTCGACCAGGCACCAGACCCATACGGAAAATTCCAGATACTGGCGCATTCGACGGAAGCATGACGTCACGGACACGATAAGGGAGTCCGCTGTATATAAGCGCGTGCTGTGCACCGAGGAACCGCAGTGCATCATCATCACCAGGGGCAAACCTATTGACAACACCGTGAGGAGAAGAGTGGTGGAGTTGCAATGGGATGGACTCAGTGAACGGGAAATAGGGCACCAACTGAACTTAACCAAGTCAACCGTCCACTGCATCATCAAACACCACCAAAATACGGGTACTACAGAGCCAGGTAAGGCCCCCGGTCGAAAACGCCTGCTGAGCGTGCGTGACCTACGGATATTTAGGCACTATATCCAGACCAATAATCATGTTTCTGTGGCCGAATTACGACTGTGGACTCGAGAACGCTTTCACATTGAAGTGTCAACCAGAACCATTCGCCGTTACCTACAGCGATGCGGTTACCGAGTGTACAAGGCGAAATGTAAACCCTTTCTTTCCATGTTGAACTACAGTGGGCACGAATGTACCGGGGATGGACATTTCGGCAGTGGAACAGGGTTTTGTGGATGGACGAATCCATTTTCAATGTCGTGTACGGGAAAATACGGAAAACAGTCATTTGTCGGAAGGAGGAACAGAATGAAGCAAAATGTTATGCACGTCGGGTACAGAAACCTGCGTCAGTGATGGTATGGGGATGCATGACGGCATCTGGGGTTGGCCCACTACACGTCTGTGAGGGCATTGTGAATGCACACGCCTATACACGCATACTGGAGCGGCATGTTCCCACAGTGCGAAGGCACCTGTTCCACAGGCGGCGTCTCATCTTTCAACATGACAATGCCAGGCCTCATACAGCGCGGCTGACAAGAGAATGGTTGACTCGCCATCACGTGCGAACTCTGCCATGGCCACCATCGAGTCCCGACCTCTCGCCCATTGAGAATGTGTTGCGTGTTCTTAAGCGACGTGTGCAACAGAGAGGACCCACGACAGTGGCTGCTCTTATCGCCTGCCTGCAGGAGGAATGGCACCGCATCGATGTGGAATACCTTGAAAGACTCGTCCACAGCATGCCCCGACGCATTGCCGCAGTTATTCGCCGACGGGGCGGCGTCACACCATGGTAAACAGGATCCCCTCTAACAGTGGTCGAACTTCAATGTCACGTGTAGATGGACGAAAATGTTTTATTTTGTGTGGACACCATACATTGCTGCGTTGCAGCGGAAATTTCTGTTTTCCTTTGTTCCATGTAGCCTGCTGAATAAAATATGTTCAGCATATGCATGTGTTCTCCTTCTTTCACAACGCACTCCTATATTTGTGACTGGTCGAACTTCATTGTCACTAAGGTTGTATATTCTACAATTTACCAGTTTTGCCTTGAAACAGTCTTCATCAGGATATTAAAATAGGTATCATTTATTTATAATAGGGATGGGCCGATGTGAAATTTTGGCGGATACCGATAACCAATGTTCTACTGATCCGATATAAAATTAGAAATGGTCCTTGAAGAACCTGAAAGGTTCATTGACCTCCTTGATAAATGTGTTTCAAGGTGACTGCAGTGCAAAAGAAATTGCATATTTAGACATTTACTTTTTAGAATTTAGGGCATGGAGATTATCCATAAAATTACAACAAAATGGCAGAATTTTGCACTAAATTATCAGATATTTATCGATATATCGGCCGATACCGATAAAGTACCGATTAATCAGCTCCATCCCTAATTTATAATTTTTTGCACACAACTTTGAATTTTGCTCAAGTTTGAGGATAAATAGCTCCATGAAAGTGTTGCTGGACCCCGTGAAATACCCAAACTTTGGAGAAGTATTGACCTGTATCTGAATAAATTCTGACCGATACAGGTGCATCGGTATCGCTTCAGTTGCTCTGATTCTAGATCTTTTTAAAATATTTTTAGGTCAATTTATGTTTGTTTTGAAGAAGTTTTACATCTTCAGTTTCTGAGCACTAATGATAATGATAATTTTTTTTCTTTCCAGCCTTCTTTAGCGGAATGCTGAACTCGCTTGTGCATGTTATAATGTACACGTACTACTTCTTGGCTGCTTTGGGTCCACACATGAGAAAGTATCTATGGTGGAAGCGTTACCTGACGCAAATCCAACTGGTAAGCCACTTAACGCACTTGGACTTCAATTGCACTGAAATGTGTATTGGAAGTAGAATTTGATTACAGTGGTAGCTTCTCCTAAAATTCTCCACTAAAAGAGAAACCTTACTTCATGTCAGATGAGCAAGGATATGGGAGACATGCTTCAAAAGATAACATGAATTGCAATGAAATACTTTGCATTGAAAACTTTGTGTTGTCAAAGACATCTGAGTAAAGTATTTGAAGCTCAGACTTATAAACTCTTCCTTGGGATGACACAAAGGAAAAATCGAAACTAACTTTTGCACTAGGTGATGTGAGATAATATACATATCATTTTATGATTCCTTTATATTTTTTAAAAATATTGGAGCAACTGTCAAGTACAAGGGAGAGTCAAAGGAAAGCCTTAATTTGTTTTTGTTTATCTAGTACATTTCTGTATGTAGGGTTAGACAAGTTTGCTGCATTTTAGCACAGACCTATTGTTGATCTACACATATTTTCAACTTTGAGTTAGTACCTGTATACCTTAAGAATAAGTCTTTGGGGTCCACATGCAGCCACTTCAAAGGCCTTTCCGCCCATCTACTGCAAACTGAGGCCATTGTCGAACTTTATCCTCCATTAGTAAACTTGCTGGTGTGGTATGTATGCACAAACATATTGAATTATCATTTGCTGAGAAATTTCTGTAACTTTTAGGCTGACAGGGCAAGATATCACTCCTCTTCACTGGTGCAAGTGTGTAGAGGAGGCGCCATCTTTAAAATGACAATAATGGCATTTTGAAGCTCAAGAGATTAGTGTTGCAGCCTTGAGGTCGTTTTTAAATAATAGTTGATGCCTCATGTAAATTTGAAATGTATACAATCTGTCCTACAATTTTTATTGGACTTTTAAGGTTTTCATTTGACTCTTCTAGTATATTTGAAAAAGTAATTCTTTCTACAAGAATCACTTTTGAAAGAATGCAGTGCAACCTCAAATGTTGCATTCTTGCATTTTTACATTTTTCTTTCCTGGTCTTTTGTCAAACATGGTATAAAATATTGCCAGATTTTTATATTCCACAGTTTAGCGATCTGTCTATGAGAAACTTGCAATTGAGGCTCTTTACTGTTCCTCTTTATCTCTTTTGCAATCGTTAGGATTCATTGCAGAGAACAAGAAGCAATTTGAAAACACTGGTTAACAAAAATTAACTTTTTGTTCACTTCAGAAAGAAAAATAGCTATTTCTTAACAAATTCGGCATGCTGCGTTTGAAAATGATGATAAAGCAATGGATCTGCTCAGATAACCAAGAGAAATCTACTTTTAATGAAATTAACTCATTTTTAAGGGAAAGAACTTTATCACTGAATTTATAATTAATTTTACAGTATTTGTAATATAAAGCAATATGTAGATCTACTTTCAACAAATAATTTAACGTAATCTAACTAGAAAAGGATACATTTTTATGTTCTTCATCACACACTGCAAGGAATCAAGAAAGAAATAGTTTTAACTCACAACAGAAAAAAAATTCAGAAATGAAGATAATCAAAAACTGAGTATCAGCACAGCACATAAGATTCACCCTGTTTTTCAGGCCTATTTTTAAAGGAAAACAGTGCATCTTATATGCTGGCAGATACAGTACTTTCCATATTTTTTGAGCATTTTCCAATATAATATATATGTGTGCAATTAATAAGAAAGGAATACATGAGTACTACATTGTGTAATTATATGATGAAAGTATTCACATTAATTGAGTGTATTGTTGCAGGTCCAGTTCGTCGCCATTGTTGCTCACCTTGCCGTGGGAATATGGAATAAGTGTGATGCTCCACTGTGGCTTACAGGATGGTCAATCGTCTATGTATCGTCACTGTTCGTCCTCTTTAGCAATTTCTACTTCCATGCATACAAGAAGCATGAAAAGGATGAATGCTCCGAGAAACTCCTCTTGAGCGAGAGAGATGAGAATGGATGCAAGCAGTACTCCAACAAGTTCACGCTGTTGAACGAGAAAGTGGCAGAATCGGCAGGCTTGGTGAAGAATGGCATTCTGGTCGCTATAGAGACGCGAGCCACTGAGGTCAATAAGTATATATGAGACACGCTATCACGCATTCAGAGGCAGAAATGGTAGAGCGGTCACAGTAGCTGATAGTAGGTGGTGTGTTCACCATTCACTGGTGGACACAAAGTAAAAAAAAAAAAGCACAACTGCTATTGCATTTGATAAAATTTACTAACTAAATATAGCACTGTAGATATATTTTAAATAACAATTTTTAAAAATACTATCACAATTCTATGAAGTATTTAAATAAAACAATCATTTCTCTTTTTTTATATAATTTGCATAAAAAAAAGAGAAGATTGAATCAAAATTGTGCTTTTTGTAAGCTGAATTTTTGCAGTTGAAATCTAAATCACCACTAAATCGTAGTTAGTTAAATTTTAGTCCCCCACGTAGTGGCTCAATGCGTGACCTAGAGAGTGTGAAAGGTCATCAGCTGTAACAGTTGCTGTTGCAACATGATTATTTATAGTAGTGTAGAATATTTCTCCCAATATTTTGTACGTTAGTTTGCGGTCGTGTAAGAAAAAATAATGTTTCCCCACAACCAATTTTTTAAGGATTTTATAGATGATGTACTGTGTGTGTCGCTTTGTTTTGTATACTTAGTAAATTGAATCTACCAACATTTGCTCTTATAACACTTTGGATGACCAATAAAATGCTGTAAAGAATATATATGTTTTATTTTTAGATATAATTAAGATTTATTTTTAATTATTGAAAAAAAAATTAATGGTGTTTTTATTGCTCTGACGGACCACTGGCCTCAAGTTATGTTTACAGTTTCCTGCCTGTTAGATTCTTAAATATTTTTATATTTATCAATTACTGACTCAAATTTAAATGCTTGTTCTTGTAATCACATTCATGGTAGCACTAATTAGAACTATACTTTTCTCAGTTGTAACTAAACATTTTCATTCCTCAAAATTTTGACAATTTTACTTACCGGCAAGTCTTTTTCAAGAGTTAGGTAAAGGATGATTTGTTTGGAACTACACATAATCACTAACATGATTAAAACAATTAAATACTATCAGTTACATTTTCAAGTGGTCAATTAACAATACAATTAAAACAATAAATGTTCAAAAAGTAGTGCATTGTTACAATTGAATTTCCTATGGCGTGGTGCAAAGCACAGGGGAGCACTTTACCCTTTTTCATCTTTTTTTCTTTAATTTAAGTACTAAAAGCTAAAATTATATATAAAATCTTCCATTACTTTTGTGGAGTGAAAGCCAGAAATGTTTAACCATCTATAGCCTGACAAGTTAAGTCCCGATGTGCGCAGATCGCTGCGGAGCACTTCCTATTACATCATCTTCCCCACCACTCTTCTACGTACTGGTCTGGCCTTGAGACTACAAGTGGTGCCAACTCAGGAAAATTAAGCTAAAACAAATATGACAAACTATTTTTACTGTGTAGATTGTTGGTGCCGGCTCATATCAGTTTATCAGTGGTTCACTTGATTTAATCCGGTCTTTGAAAATGCATACGGTGCGCTGATCGTAAACTGTAGTATTACGCACTCGCGTTAACGTTTATAACGAAGAGAAACTATTGGGCGAATGACTTCATTTTCTGAATGCGACATCGAGCATTGGCCTGTTTTTTTTTTTAAAAAAAAGCCGAGTGGGGTGTTTATCGTACAACAATCACTACGAGAAGGCAATCTGATAACATTCTTGCATGTATTCTTTTTTAAAGCACTGAAATGTTCTTGCTCTTTACTCTTGGCTGCATAGCTATTTTTGAAATGCAAAGATCAAATTATGCCGGGTCCAACGGAATCCACAATCTGCTCTGCCAATACAAGGAAAGAGTATAGTTTTTAGTGCATTTATTGTCACTTTTAGTGTGAACACAAATAACAATGAAATCTCAATGTTAACAGAATTTTTACATTGGTCCACATGATACATTTGTTGAATGCAGTGTGTACACACAGCATTTCCTTACCCCCCCCCCCCAAGGTTCTGGATCTGAGTCCCAGCCTGGACGTGGGTGTTCTTTGCGAGTTTCTCCTCATGTATTTGATCTACAAGTAGTAAAAATGGCAGAGAAACGATGGAAAATAAATACAATCAATCTTTGCATAGAGCCTACAAGGGGACCAATTGCATATAAAATATGTAAATGATCCACGATTATTATTATTATTATATACATTATTTCATCCTGAGCAAATATGCTGAACAAGGAATTCAATTGCTCGTCTTTCTGTAACCTGGCAGCCAGAAAGGGATAATTAAGATTTTGTGGTCATGTGAATCCAATATAGAAATGATTGCCAGTGGATCCAGGTGGAATCGGTCAAACTTGTATTCAGAATATGCTATTCTGTAAGAATGCACAAATAATAATAATAAATTTTCTTTATTAAGCAGGCGAGATTCAGCTAAGGGCTGCTCTGCCACCTAACCCTTGTCAATGTAATGCTTGCTTCATATATGATAATCTGCATATGGAGTAGTAAGCTGGATGTAAATAATACATATGCAGATACACCTGTAAGAAATACACAAAAATTAAATTGATACACAAATGTGTAACTACAAATACAAAAGACAATAGTAATAATAATGTTACAATAATGCAATTCCACATAGTGAGTGACTTGGTACCTTCATTGCCCTCCCCAAAATTTCAGGTTCAGCATGAGAGGTGTAGGCTTGATTGCCAGACTACTGTCGTTACCTTTACAAATATGGTGTGAATTCTGAATATTTTTAAGTGAAACTCATATTTAATACATGCTTTTTCGCATCTAATATTAATAGACCATAATTTAAGATTTCAAGAAGAAAAAAAATTCATTGAACCGTATACTGTACAGAGTAACCAGTTTCAACTTACTCAAGATGACCATTTGTGTCATGCAGTGGCATGCCAAGGATTTTTGAAAGGGAGGGGTTACATATACCTTTTTTGTCAACTTTCTTGGGTCTTCAAGGAACTAACAAATTTGTATGAAACCATCAATGCAATGAGGACTGCCACCTAAAAAAAGGTTTTCCAGGGATAATTAATGCAAATGTGGGATATTCATTATTTTAAATTATAATAATTATAAAACTATTATTCTTACAATATTCAATAACTTCTATGTGATGCCTTCTAACAGTGCTGCCACCTTCTGGACATCCACATAGACGCTGGTGGAAAATCTTGAATGCTTTTGCGCAACACGTAAGCATGGGTAAGGGGATTTCTGGATGCCCATGTGGAATTTAGGACAAGGGCTGCTTATAAACACTTACGTAGTTGAATAGTTTCAACAACCCAACCGAGGTGTATGTTTTCTCTGTGCTCATGAAATTTTATAAAATTCCAGAAATTCAAGAGATAGTGTCGCTTATTAAAATAATCTATTTTAGAAAAACCTGTGAGACTGGGACAACAAGTTCTTTGAGGTGGTCACTAAATTGAAGGAAACAACCTTTCTACTATCTTGTCGGTGAACTTATAATATGTATTGTTCAAGTCAATGAATGCCACAAATAACTCCAGGACTCTTTTTATTATTTTTTATTGTTAACGTGTGGGAGGTTGTCGCCCAGTACCATATCTATCATACGAAATGATTCAGCCAGGGATCCTGGCAAATTTGACACATTGGTTCTCTCCAAAACCCATGATTATAGTGGAACCGCAAGCAAAAAAACCTGCGCAGACCTGGACTCCTGTGCACCGTACTCCTGCATGGAGGGGAGGGGGAGAGTGGACCATGCTTTCTTATGGCCCGAACTGAACGGAAGAAGGGAAATCTGCACAGGGACTTTTCGTCCAAGGTTTTCCTTCTTGTGGTCACTCTCTAGCTTATTTGCTCATAGATGGTGATCGATAGGAAAAAAAATTCTCGTTTCGTACCTTTATAGCTACACAGTTTGTTGTAAACTTACAAAGTGTAAATTGTCTACAGTTGTGAATCTAGCAGGAGAATCCAGGAGTTCAGACACTGGATGTCTTATTGCCACACAATAAACAATCAAACTTGGTAATTCATGAACTTTTACCACTAATGTTAATTTTACGCATGGTATTTAAAAAGTAACTTCCCACCTATTTTCAAGGGGGCCCCAAGCCTCTTCACAAACAAACAATAGCTAAGGTAAATTTTCCACACCTGTTGCTTGTTATAGGTTATTTTCGATTTTTATTTTATTTTATTTTATATTCTTACAATGTAGTTTATTTTTATTTTAATCGTTAAATACTGCTGGACATGGAAGAGTTGAGAAGAGCTTCACATATCTAGGAAGCATAATTAAGAGAAGTGGAGGAATAGATGAGGTAAACAGAAGAGGACAAGTGGGTGGTGGACTATATCAAAGTGTGTGAAGATTAATATGGAACAGGGATGTACCTATGAAATGCAAGATGGTAATATAGAGCCTGGAAGTTCAGGCATTTATTTTCGTTAAAATAGGCAGGCAAAAAGGCATTTATAATGTGGAAAATAGGCACTAAAAATGAGAAAAAATAGGCAAAATAAACCGGAAAAAATAACATTAAGAAGTCGCTTACTTTTAATTTCTGGCAAAATGTTAAAATCTGCATTGGGAAGAGCATTTCAATTTTCTCCATTTTGATTGCACATAACTACAAGGTGTTTTTTTAAGTTCTCAACATTCATTGATAGTCGTCTGTCAGAGAGAATGTTTTTCATAATAGAAACTTCCTGAAATTTTCTGGTTCGAGAGGGATATTTCAGAAATATCTTCTTTGTGTTCGAAATCAACCTGTCCACTTCTGGGTGCAACACACTAACTTCTTCGGCGATTCTGTGCATTGCGTGGGCTACACATGTGATATCAAGCATGTTCGGGAAGAGAATTTTCAATGCTATGGCAGCCTTCTTCATATAGGGAGCTGCATCACTGATAAAAAGTAACACGTCATCATGACGTACACCATCTGGCCAGAGCAGAAGTAGGGAATTTGAGAATAACTGAGCTATTGATGAACCATTAGCTGGCTCTCTCTAGTTGTTCTGATGTGAGAAGAAATGACGAGGATTCTCCGCATGTTTTCCATAGTTTCTATGATGACGTTGCCTATGTAGCGTCCCAAGTGTTAGTAGTTCCATCAATTGAAATCCAGATCATCTTTCCACCAGCTTCAGCACGGATTCTTTGGAGAGATTCTTCGTAGCAGACCCTTAAATATGTTTTCCGCAGCGTAGATTCCGACGGCGCCGTTTCTTTAGTGTATTTCTCCAGGAATTTCCTCGGTGACTTGTTTTCCACTTTCCAGAAAGGTATTCCTGCTTCCATGAAAGCTTTGCACAGTTCAAGAGAAAACTGAGATTGCCTGTTGGATGAAGTTTGGTTTGGTTTGAGTTGGTGTTTTAAGTCCACTTTATGCACAGTAAGGCTAATCGGGACTGGACCTACAGTTTAAAGTGGGATCCGAACCACTTGTGCCTCCACCGGGTATCGAACCCGGGACCCCTTGATTACAAGGCAATGACGCTACCACTGCACCATGGGGGAGGCCCCTGTTGGATGAAGTGCCCACTGTTGAAATTAGGGATATCTTCTTCTGTCCGATCATTTTAGCAGCTGCAGATTTATGTTTTGCTGTTGACACATGCTGAAATATAAAGTATTTGTTCTCATGGTTGATTGTTTTTTCACATATCTTGCAGAGAAGAATAGTACCGTCTGTCGAAAATGTGCTTTCATCAAATTCACACACGTAACCATGTAACTTACCACTTAATGGCACACTAAATTTCGGCATGATGACAACTACATGATCCTTTCCCTCCAAAGTGCAGAACTAAACTAAAGATAGAGAACTTGATTTTGGAATCCATGCAAAGGCCCTTGGGTATTAATGCTGTTTCTTGTCAATAACCTCCTGACACGGACGCTGGATTTGATGACGTAATTGTGCAGGTGTTCTGCAACAGGTTTTCAGCAGTCAAACATGCACAAGGAAATGTTAACCGAAAGGCAATATCCTAACGCAGCATGAAATACTTTTTTCTCACACTTTTCTCCTTCAACATGCGTGAGTTCAATATTACTTAAAAAAGGTGAAAATTATTCACATAATAAACGGAAGAAACATAAATGCCAACAACGTTTTTTGGGAGAAATATAATTTATATACACATTTTTTTAAAGAAAATGGTCAAATTTAATTGAAAAAGGCAAAAAAAGGCATTATAATTAAAAATAGTGTGGTCCCAAATAGGTAAAATGAAAAGGCTTCTAAAACATTCGAAACAACATAAAAAATGTATATCCGGAAAAAAATTATCAATATATGCAGTAGATAAAAAGAGGCATTTTGCCAAACTTCCAGGCTACTTACTATATGTGCCAATAATTACGTACGGAGCACAGACTTGGACAATGACAGAGAATGACAAAAGATGCAGGCAGTTTAGATGAAATTTTAAGGAGTATATTGGGGAAGACTAGAAGGGATAGAATAAGGAATGAGGAGATCCAAGAGACAGTGAGTGTGGTGAAGCTTCAGGACAGGATAGATTAGTCACAGATGAGATGGTTCAGACACATGAACAGGATGGGTGCAGAAAGACTACCAGTAAGAGTTTACAATGCACAAAGAGTGGGAATAAGGCCAAGGGGGAGACCAAGATGTCGGTGGGAAGAGCAGATAGTGGACAGTGTTAGGAGAAGAGGACAAGATTGGAACACTGTGGAAAGAGAGGAGTGGTGGAAGACCAGGAAAAAATGGAGAGGCTTCACTTCTATGTCGACCCAGCCAGAGGCAGGAAACGGCGAAGGATGATGATGTTAAACACTTCAAAGGGGCCCCAAAACTTAGCTGAAGTAAGGCTAGGGGGCAACTACCCCCTTGCTATAAGGGCTAGTACCTATCACTTTTGTCGTGCAGAGATATAAAGTGCACGAGTTAAATTTTACCATCATTTTCTGAAGTTCATATTTGTTGACATTACTGTATAACCAGTTTTCCTTTCTACTGTTATGATTTTGTGATGTAGTCTTCAGTGCTCGAAGTGGAAAATTCCTACCTGCGGGTCTGATTGTTCAAGTTTGGGGATAGAAAGGTGGATTGTTGTATGGATCAACATGAAAACAACGCAGAAGTTGGGGAATGCTTATATGCACATTTTTCTATCTAGGCGGATGATTTATGAAAATTTTGTTAACTGGGGTAATAAACGCCCATGCGCATGCCTCCCCCCACGCACTTCGAGCACTGATGAGTTATTAAAAAGGAAGTAAATGTTAATTTGTTTATACAACTCTCTTGGAGAGGGGGGGGGGGTAGATAACTATTCTTCGTCAATTCTCCTCTGGCATCATCAATACGTTATAGAATTCTCGAGAACTTTTTTCACTGAAGGTACCAATATTTTACCGCTACGCCACTGGTACGCGCGATCCGTTCACTTGGCAATACCACATTGTATCCAAGAACAAGTGTTCTCCCAAGTGGAGTGATGTGTTTAGCATTGTCGTGAATTCAGTGGCGTACCCAAGGGAAAGAAGGCTTGGTGGTGGTTTTGGAACCCACTGTTCTGAAGAAAACAATAGATTTATGTTTTCAACGTTTTTCATATTCTCCACACTCAATGTCATCTATTTCATGAATAAGAAATAACAGCAGTCTTATTTGTGATTCGTTGCGATTTTCTCCCTCCATAAACAAAATAATAGATAATGAATGAGCATTATGAAATCTCGCAGATAATGGCGCAAAACAAATGTACAAAAGTGGTTTACTGCAGAAACCCCTATGTGAAGATTGGGAAAATAATTATTCCCCCACTACTAAATATCGGAACAACCCGTGGGTCGACGGCCCTTAAAGGGCCTAGGCCGATCTCTCGACTGCCAGTCTGCCTCCCACAATATTACCTAGAGGTGTGGAGATCTTCAACCGGTAATGGAATGATGTGGGGTCAGCACGTCGAAACCCCCAGTTGTTATAGGAGATTTCCGAGACCGGGTTACGCCACTCACTCGTAGCTCCCCAATTTCCTCACAATGGTGGGTTCCCACCGGTCCTATACACAGGCCAAGCACCCAGGTGGACTCGAACCCATGCCGTCCTGCAGTACTCTTCAACAAAAACCACGTAAAAGTGCTTGGACCAGGGCCGCCGCTAGGGGTGTGCGACGCGTGCCATCGCACAGGGCCTCGTGCTTCCGAGATATTTATTTAATATTATTGAATCTTTTATTCCCATTCATTTTTTGTGCAAACGCGATCGCTTTAGAGTAGAAGAAAGAAAATAAAGGAAATCTATATTAGCGATAGAAATCGGTTTCAATAAGCTTATGTAGTGTAGAAAAAAGAAACCAATTTTCAAACGCGGGTGCAAGGTGCACGTGTCCGAAGGAACGTAGTTGAATTTCTTGTTTGTGACCACAATCTTCGACCGATTTTCTGCCATAACTTGTTGCCCGAGAGAGTACAGGAACTATAACGTGATTCTTTGTGAAGCTAAGGCCACAAATTTTAGGGTACAAATATTTGGACTCCCGCGCTTGGGTTTTACGATCTGGTAAACTGAGAAAAGATGAAAAGAAGAGGACTGACCGTGACAGGGAAACTTGTCCTGGGTCGATATTCCATTTTGTGTGAAAAACATCCTTAGCTCAAATCGAAATAAAGATCTGGAGATACTTTTATTTTTATTCCTCAAAACCCCTCCTAGAGATTTCGCCAGATATTACCACTATGCCAGTGGGCCAACCAGGCCAGTAGCCAGGAATTCTTTGTAGGGGAGGCGAAGTCAATCCTAGAGGGGGCAAATTTTTAATATATCGTGTATCATTGGCAGATATAGCAGGGACACAGAGGCACTTCCCTCCCTCAAAAGAGATAAGTAACAGAAAAGGGATGATATCTTGAAACTGCAACGAACAAGGAAAACTTCGAGCAACATCAAATAGCAATATTTCGATAATGACCTTTCCAGATTGCCAAAGAATATAAAGTTTAACATAAATAGGCTGATAGGGACTGTATCTACTTGATATTTACAGGTCGATAATGTTAATAGACGATTAATATGTACCAAGAGCTTTGGGCCTCTCTGAACTGATTAAGGGAGCCTTTATAAATCATGCTTCATAATGATTCCCTCTAGTTTCCTGCATGCAAGATTTTTGCGCAAAAATGAATCGAACGAGAATCCAACAACACCATTGTGTTGTATTATGCAAGAAACATCGAATTAAATAAATAATAATACAGATCCTTTGACTACCAGGACCGACTCCCGCCGCCCCATAGCTATCTATGGCTCTGAACTTGAACTATAAGAATAGCAGAAATTGCGAGCGAAGCGAGCAAAAAATTTTTACGAAATGTATTTTTATTTGTATAAAATGTGAAATCGAGGGAGAGGCAATTGTCCCCTCTGTGCCTCTTGCAAGTGCCCTTGGCCGTCTGGAAGAACAATGGAGGGAACACGTAAAAACTAATTCCATCATGCGTATCCAATTGTCCTGCTATTCTTAGATTCTCCTAGTCTTGTTCTTTTTTACTTCAATGTTTGCTTCGCCTAGAATGGACTTCCGTCCAAGGTCGGGGTGGGAAGGGGGGAGCAATGCCCTGTGCGGCTGCGGCACCGTTTATGAGTGTCTCTTCATCAATTTCACGTCATCACTCATTGATGAGATTAGCTAGAAGTGGCAGAAAGCAATGCTAAGTAACAAAAATCAAATATCAACTCCCTCCCTCTACCACATGAATCACTATTACCATAGAAAAGTTAGGTGCTATTACCAAAGGGTAGACTTAGGAAACAAAAATTTAAGCAGTTCCAAGTTCATAGCAACATACCCAAGAAAAACATCGAAACACATTAGGCATCTCTAATACAAGACTACTCAAAATGTCACAACTGTTCTAGATACTGAAAATTGCGAAATCATTTCCCGAAGTCTGAATCTGGAAGGGAATTTATTTCCCCCAATGCTGATACGACATTATACGGAATCCCATACACCCTAATAAATCACAAAAACAGTAAGTGTCTTTGTTATGTTGCTAGAGTACCACATGATATAATTGTAAAGATTAGTGAGAATTCCAAGGTAGGAATGTATTCTGTATTTTTCACAGGGGGGGGCAAAGCAGGCACTCAGGGGGGGGGGGTGGCGTTGCGCCCCTCTAGCTACGGGCTTGGGGCCAACAAGTTTCTAGTCAAATAAATTATCATCATTTGAAGCAGTAGTGCATTCGTCTTCCATCAAATTATTTCATTTCCGGTTTATGTTAAAAAAAAATCGTCTAACCGCCGACAAAAGTAGCAAGTTGCGAAAGTGGCTTCCCCCGAGTGTGGAATGCTTTATGGGAATTGACTCCCTCCTCCCCCCCCCTTTTTAGAAAGACTCCTGCGGGCGGCCTTGATTTGAGAACCATGTCTTTTTTAAAACACTCACCACAGTCGCCAATTGTCAAAATTTGACTTCGATAACGTGACTGAAATAAGTAAATAAATAAATGAAGACTTTGATACACAAAAGGCGAGAGATTGTAAGTATGAAAGGTAAACTATACGATTTTTGCCTTTATTGTATTCTACAAGTTTTCTAAATGAATTTCACTCTACGATACTTTCCTCAAAGATACGGAATGTTCAATTTGTGACGTTTTTCCACGCAAACTGTAATAAAAAAGTATTACGTTAATTTATCGCGTGAAAATGCCCCACATTCCCCTCATTCTTCGGTACGCCGTGCGTCAGTCTGTTATTTGGCGGCTAGTTGGTCGATTGACCGCTAGAGGCCCTCAGTGGTAAATTCCTTTTTTTTTGTGCGATCACGATCGAAAGGAAAAATCAGTTCGTGGTGAAGGCCATTAATGAAACCAAGCAAGCAAGCAAAATCAGTTCGTCAGTTGCATAGGAGTAAGAAGTCACGACCTCGACTTGGGGTGAGCAGGAACTCGTATGGCTAGACATACCTCATCTTTGCTTCGATGATCTTCGGTAGAAGGGGGACCACGCTATTTCATTCAAACACGGCGTGAAGCTGCCCCTGTTTCGTATTTGAGTGAGGAGCAATACGTGGAGTTTCCAGTTGGTTTTTTTGGAGGAACTACAGTAAGCAGAGGATACGACCATGTGAAGCAGTTTTGACAATTGGCCGTTTTGATCGTCGTTCTCTCGTGTTTGAAACGGAACCCGAAGTTATGAAGACGTAATTGGACAATTACAAGAAGGAAGTATAGAGGCGGCAGGACAGGATACTGTGGATGTACGTGGACAGGACTATTGGAAGGCCTCATTCGGTTCTCTAGTTGCCACCATCGATAAGCCACGCAGCCTGATTGTTCCATTTTTCGAGGTATGTACTTTTGCAACCATAACGTAGTGAACTGTCAAGTGTGTCCCAACAAATGTACGTGTCACTCAGCAACAAACCCCGAGTGGCAATAGCAGCCGGAATGTCAAAAAGGAAAAACTCAAATGGAAAGTTTTATTGACGTTTTCTCTCCAATTTGCATTGCGTCGTCGCGATTGCACTGATAGGTCGTAACGTGACTTTTGTTTCATTCCCTTTTATTCGCAAGGCAGGCACTGACCGTAATTAATTGGGGATATAAAAAAAAAAAAGAGGGGAATACAATTAACTAGTTTCCGTCGGCACTCTTGTGCACAAGTAAGCACTTTATGCATTTTTGACGAGACGTATAAGAGCATAAAAAAAAAGTGGGGGTCCTTTTTCCCAAGAAATGTTGTGGTCATACAAAGCCAAGAATTGATGTTATAACCTTTTAACGGTATTTAGCATACGTTATACATATATATATATATATATGTTATTCGTTTAACTAATTTACTATATTGTTACAGGGGAATGTTAAAACTTTTGAACATTTGTTAAATTCATCAAGAAAGAATTGTTGTAGTTGTATGGATGTATTTGTTATTTGAATGAAAAAAAATATTAACCATTCTCCGTTGCGCGGTTAATATAATAAAATTGACCACGCGTCACAAACTATTTCTTGTAGTACGTGTTTGTTTGTCATACGAAAAAACTGTACCTTAGATTATAAATTGTACAAAAATGAGGTTGTGGTTGTTCGAATATGGAATCGTGGCAAAACTTACATTCTAATTTAAGGTTTACGTGATTATAAAAAGAGAAGGAGGGGGGCAAGTCTTTGACGTCAATACGAAGAAACCGTTCTGTTTAATGCGTCGCATTGTCCCGATTTAATTGGTTCTCACTCGAGACTGAGGTGACCGTACAAAATACGTGTCATTAAACCTCAAACAACGACGTTTGTAACCGTTAGGTTGGGTACGTGTAATTTGTGTCCACGGCCTCTTTGCGCGTCTTCCCCCATTTTTTGCTATTTAATTGAGCGCCCACCTAACTAGTTACAAATTGTAATATAATTAAGCCTTGTTTCCATATCAAAAACAATAGGTTGCTGACCAAGGCAGTTTATTAAGATAAAAACACTTAACGGGTAACGTTTCAACCCTGTATCAGGGTCTTCCTCAGACGAAGAACTAAACTAAAATGATGAAATAAACTACACATAGAAAGATTACATACACATAGCAGGGTCACTAGCCACACAACAACAAATCAAGTTGGCAGTTCTTATCTAGGAAGATTCACATTTTACAATACCAATGTGTGAAGACTACGTAACACACACATTTATGCAGAAATTGTTTGGATATACCCGTATACAGAGTCGCTGAACTCCGAGGCGGAGTGGTTAGTACTGCACGCTACAACACCAGGGCTCTCGGGTTTGAATATCGGCTTGGGCATGGGTGTTCTTTGAGAGTATCACTTCATCAATTTCATCTTATCATTCATCCTCATCGTCGCGATCAGCCAAGAGTGGCAGAGAAGAGACACTAAATAACAAGGTGACATTGTGGACCACAGACAAACTTTCACAGCTTGCAGAGGACGACTACAAAAGGCGGCGACTTGTTTTATCTGTGACAGTGGCGCAGAAACGTTTATCATTTGGGGGGGGCTACAAAAATTCAACCTTACATGTATATATATATGGATATATGTGGAACACACACACACACACACACACACACACATATACATATATATTCTGTGTGTACTTCACACATATATATATATATATACCTAGGTAACATGTGGGGCATTGGGAATTCCATTTTAGACGCGAATATCGAGTTTTTAAAGCAAAATTTGCTTAAATAATTTTTATTTATTATTATTATGTTTTTTTCACAATTTATGACTATTTAAAAACAGGTTTCAAGACCAGATAACAATTCCAAAACATATAAAGTTCTGGAGCTTGTTCTGAGCTCATTTTGAATTTAATGGGATGGAAAATCAGGAGTTTGTAATATGAAAATGAGATTTTTTTTCAGTCTCTTCTCCAAATTTGAGACTTTTCCTGCCTCTTACAATCTCTATTTTCAAAAAAATCTCTTAATATATAGGTTTAAGTACAGTTTTCCGATCACCGTCTGACAAAGTTATAAAAATAATCGGTGAGATACATTGTGCCCCCCAAAATTGGTCTGTCGTGTCGCGTCTCGAAAACAAAACGAGGCAGGAATTGTGGAAGTACTATTTCGTTTCGGGAAATTCCATTTGAAAAATTAAAAATGAAAGAAGGTCAGTCATATACTCTTCTGATGCAGATTTATATCTTCGAATCGACGCGATCACTTGTTTACAAAACATGTAACCCCCCCCCCTTTACACGAAGGGGCATTCGTCTGCAGCGTGATTTTCTGAAAGTAAACTTTAGCTCATTCCATCGTTCCACACATATTTTAAATAATTTTCATCTCCTTAAAAAGATTTCCAAACACACAGATTAATGAACTAACTAGTAGCAAGCACAATGTAGTAGGATGTAGAATAAGTTTACAACGGTTTGAATTCCTGTGGTAAGTAAAATAATGCTTACAATTTACACTTTTTGTATTGAGCGATTAGAAAATACTAGGTTCTTTTAACAGTAGCGTCTTGTATCTGAGGGGGTACAAGGGGTACAACTAGAATCTTCGATTTAGGGGGGTTCAGTACCACTTCAAAAATTTGGGGGTGTACAATGTACCCCCCCCCCGCCCGTTCCTAAGCCACTGATCTGTGACACCAACTTTCTAGCAATTTGCTTCAATAAAATATACCTCGTGAGCTAAGTAAGGAAAATATGAAAAGAAGACGGTGGACCAGATGTAGCTGGATCGGCATGCTACCTTTTGTTTGAAACAAATAAGATTTACGATTTTATTTAAATTTATTTTTTCAAAATATATTCCTCTGAATTCAATTTATCTGTCTCCCAGGGGCGCATGTTTATAGATGATGCTATATTTTACCATTATTCCAAACACAGCGTGCTAGGTGCCAATAAAGTTCAAATTGTACTACGTTTAGCACAATTATGCTAGGGTTGGCATCACTGCTTGAGGCCGGACACTCTGTGTCCATTTCGGGCGAACTTGCACCTGAAATTATGCTTTCCAGCATGAATCACATAGAATGTTATGGGACCAGCTGAGGCCCTCGGAGAAGTGGCTCAACATGCGACGATATAGTCTCTGGCAGGGATGGAAATTTGTGGAAATTATCGTAAGGCCTAGAATTTCAGATTTCTTGTATCATGGCATCGTGTAATGAAATTATAAGTAATAAAATAATCCGTAATAGCCAATTATGTTAGGGTAGGCCCGACTTCGCCACTGCACGCGGGTATGGTTCGCACAGGGCCTCGTATTTCCTAACGGCGGCCCTGGTTTGGACAAAGGGACTTAAGTTTTGCCAATTTGTTTTACTGCGCTCAAGTATTGTGTGTGGCAATAGCACATATTTTTTTTTTTTTTTTTTTTTTTGCTTTCTCACAAACGATATTTGTTGATATTTCTGAAATAAACGATTGAAGTACGTTCGAGAGAAACACACTAGAAATTCATATCTTTACGTAATTCTGCAAATGGCTGGCAGATGGCAGCAGCTAGCACGACAGGTTGCATAGTGCTGTTAGAAAGCCAAGTTAGTTCCAAGCTTTGCCACCACCGGATATCTATGCGCGCATGTAACATCCGGTAGAAAAACGGGCGGGTTCGCTGGCCGGCGTTCTGTGAGAAACCGCGTCGTTGTGGGTGTTGGCAAGTGAAAGACAAGGTTGTGAATTTGCGAGAGAGAGAAGGCAGTTGTGACGTTTTTATGAACGAAAACAATACAAGTGTGTTCAGTGGTAGGTTAGACAAGAACCACAGGTAACAGCCAAGACATCGAAAGGAAGGAATTCGCTGCTACCGGTGCATACACAAAACCATCTTGTGGTAACCAACCGTTCGACATTCAGTTGTTTCAAGCACTTCTGCTACACCTTCACATTGGGATCCACGCCTTCTCAGTTATCATTATGCCAAGCCGTGTTTTTACACGTCCGAATGTATTAAAACGGTAGTTCTGTTTTCGGAAATCGAGCACCGGTGTATCTAGTGCTTGTATCGCGTTTGTCAACAGTCTAGTTATCTCTGGACATTCAAAAAATACTGCTCTGAAAATAATTACATTCTCAGGGTCACTGGGTATATTCGGCGCGTCCTCGCTTCGAAGACAACTTCTTGACCTTGTAATACACCACAGGTAAGTCAGAGTGGATTGTATTATCTGAATATAAATACTATTTCTTAATTTGTAAAACAGTGGCAACGATTTTAGTCTGTGTGGTATTAAATTTAACGAGAACTGGTGTGACAGTACCCTTGTGTATGTACCGGCACCTGTAATTTTACATATTCATTGAGAACCAGGTGATGTGCGACAACATATTTCAGTGGGATTAATAGGACGAAAAGTCAGATATCACCACTTACGTTTCTGTTGCTACTCAAACGAATAATCGTGCCAATTTAATTAACTGTTGTAAAAATAATGCTTTGTAAAGGGTCATCAGAACCAGCAATTACGTTAGGTACAATCAGATGCATAAATATTCCAAGTTTCGCAGACTGACACAAACCAGGTAGTACGTTTGCACACGACTTGATGTCGCTTGGTTTATATCCAATTAGCTTTGGGTAGCAATTATGTGTAACACCGATAAATGTAGCTCCTGTTCCCACAGTAGAGGTTTGGTTCAAATGTTCACATGCTACGAAATGTAACGACAGAAATCTTTCGTAGTCTAAGTGCTTCTGAAAAATAATAAAGCTGAGGCTCCAGGGTTGCATGTGCGTCTGGAAGTATAGGCTACGCCTTCCGGAGAATTAATGCGAACATAAAATTATATATTTCACACACATAATTACACTTTGCTTACAGTAATTTATGTTGATTACTATAAGGAACTGGCCATGATACGCGAAATTGCTTAAAAGTAGCTACGTGCAATTATTCTTCTATACAGTTCAGCTTGAGTTTTTTGGTTTGTTGATTCACAGATAGGCTAATCGGGACCGGACCTACAGTTTAAAGTGTTATTCGAACCACTATGTGCCTCCATCGGGTATCCATCCAACTTAGTGCGTTTGTGTGTAACAAGAGGGAATAAAATATCCGGAGTGAGCAGACCGGATAGGCGTTCGCTTACGCTGTTCTCTCTGGACTAATCGCGACGATGAGGATGGTGATTAGATGAAATTGTAACTCCCCCATAGCCACCCAGGACTCGAAACTGGACCCTTCTATTGCGAGATCGTGAGAGAATTGAAAAAAGCTTGTTGCTTGCTTGAGTTTTAAGTCCACCTTATACAGAGATAGGCTAATCGGGACTGGACATACAGTTTAAAGTGGAATCCGAAGCACGTGCCTCCATCTGATATCGAACCCAGGACTCCTTGATTACAAGGCGATGGCGTTACCAATACGCCATCGGGGAGGCCTAAACTAAAAAGCGATCACCCCCCCCAAAAAAAAACTTGTGAAAATTGACAATAAATCGTCATATGACAAAGGAGTAGCGACCACTCTCCCCTCGGAAAGGTCTAAAACTTAGAAAAATGTCAGTTCACGTAGGTGTCCATTACCTCCTCCCATCCTTGACTTACAAATTGAGCGCGATTATCCTGAGGACGACTTTCTTGGTTTCTTCTTTACGTCGCTTTTTACCACTTATGGCTAATCGCGACGATGAGCATGGGTGATGATTAGATTGAACTAATGAGAGGATACTAGCAAAGATCACCAATGCCAATGTCTAGATTCGAACCAAGGGAACCTCGGTGACCAAATTCAAAGTAGACTCCTTTCGTGTGTGTGTGTGTGTGTGTGTGTGTGTATATATATATATATATATATATATATATATATATATATATATATGTATGTATGTGTGTGTTTGAGTCCCCTTTATCCTCACATAGCATATTCTGGACTTTAATTACCTGCAATCAAAGCAAACCCAAGACCTATTCTTTACAAGGGGGCACCGTGAACCTAGCGCAACACCTTAAACAAGGCATCTCTGATAAGAGGGCATTAACCCACCATTAGGTAATTTAGTGGATATTTATCTCAAATATTAAACTTGCCAATTTTTGTTTCTGTTGTCTTTACTGCAACCGGAAGTGTGGACATGGTGGTGAATCGAAAACCTCTAAATTGTTCTTGACTCGAATCAGGGGCGCCGACTTGTCAAAATTATTGGGGGGCTCTAATCACTGAAATAAATGAATGAATGACTCACTCCCTCCCTTTTTTAAAATAAAAATTAACTCTTCGTATAGCAGTTTTTAAGCAGCTATTATATTCCTCATGCAAATGATATGTAACATGAAAAACGTGTGTCTGCTCATTTGTTTTTTAGATAACAATTAAATTTTTTATTTAAAAGTAGGTGCAAAGAATCTTAGTGTTGACGTACCCATAAAAGTAGCGAATATTTACAATATTTAACATATTTCTTTAATTATTTACATAAATGCTAACACAAATCGCAGGGAAATAGTTTTACTTTTTTGTTCTTACTACAATATTTTACTTTTTAAATTTAATTTTGCAATTATAAATAAACACATAGCACGTCGTGCTTTAGCAATAATGCATTTGATCATAGCCGTTCCCGCTTTCGCAATACAGACTTTTCATAAGCTTTCCTTCCGTACTTTACTGTAAGCCAGTGTTAAATAAACTCAAAGACTTTAGAATTATTTTTCCCTTATTCTTTGGACTAGAGGAAGAGATTTCAGGATTACTAATCGTACATATCAATATTGCCTGAAAGTCGTATTTACGACCTCAAATTGTTAAGAATTCACTAAACAACATACTACTGGTATAATTGTCATATCACCTCGTTATTTTGAAACTCTTTTTTAATAAAAATGTTAACAATACGCATAATTATATACTTAGTATATAGTAATAAGTCATGTGTTTTGCTGTCTCCAGTCATAGCCCCCCCCAAAGTTGATGGTTTAGCGGTCTCAGCCCCCCAAAGTTGATGGTCTAGAACATTTCAAATGTGTATTTAAAGTTAAGTTCATGTGGCACAATTCAGAGTAAACTTTACAAGAGAAGCAAAATAATGCATTATATCCTCTTAAGCAAAATTATTTGAGGGCTCTGCCCCCACATCATTAACATTGGCCCCCCAATCCCCATGGAGTCGGCGCCTATGACTCGAATTATTGCCAGTTGGCAGTACAACACCCATCACAACTCTTATCATCGTCTTTTCAGTGCATGAATTAGTATGAACTGGGGTGAGATCTCTTCTGGCGGGTTATTACACCATCTCGTATATTTACATTCTCATAGCTAATGACTCGCAGATTATTATGGTCTGTGTAAATGTTGTTAGCCCTAAAACCACCATTATTTAGGCCTATGGTTGCAGTGAGGTTATACGTAAGCTGACGCTGTGTCTCAGTTGACTTTAAGAAGTACAAAAGTAAAAATACAAGTCGCATGGAATGTAAAATGTAAAGAATCAGATTATACACATTATACAGTTGCAAGCACAAGTATGAAATAGATTTCTCTGCCCTTGTACTTTTAGCTAAGTAAATCTTAATAAGTGTGGCCGCGGTGGCTCAGTCGGTAACGCGTCTGACTACCATGCTCAGGGTCCCGGGTTCGATCCCCGGCCGGTTCAAATCGGGGAACTTTTCTAACGGTGGAAGCGGCCCCGGCGCCTACCCAGCGTCGAATAACATGGGTACCTGGGGGAAACCCTGGGGGGTAAAGGCGGTCAGGGGCGTGATGCTGATCACATCACCCCCACTCACGACCGGATCAAGAAAGTGTGGGGCGTTACCCCCACACCCCCTATACGCCTTCATGGCGTGGTGCTATGCACAGGGGAACACTTTACCTTTTTTCTTTAAATCTTAATAAGTAAGCAAGCTTACACGACCATACAGATTGTACATAAATTTTGTCCCCGATATTACGCCATCACCCTGTAATCTATAGGTGTCGGGATTCGATTTCCGTTGGAGGCATAGTGGTTTGGGTCCCATTTTAAACTGTAGGCCCAGTCCATATTAACCTCTGAGCATAAAATGTATTTTAAAGCTTTGCCAAACATTTTTTGTGCATGAAACGTAACAACTTGGAAGTATCAATTTCGTTTAATATGTTCTACGTTTTTTAAAATTCTGATTGCACATTTCATTCCTTTGTAAACTCGTAGTGCTTATGTGCAATTAATTTAGAATGACTGACTATTTCTTTGTGAGAGACTGTACATGATTGAATATTGCATTTCTTTTATTATGTACACATTTTCCCATTAGGATAGTGTTACATTCCAATTGAATCTGTTGTGATGCGTATTATTAAGAACTACGTGTGCTTGTAAATGCTGACAGTTGTTATGGGGAAACTCCCAGCTAACAGAAACATGTAACGTAATATTATTTTGAGAATCTTGTAATGAAAGAAACTCTTGTTTGAGTTCCAACTATAGTGAAGCTTGAAGGTAGTAAAAAAATAAATATCTGTGTACTTTTTGCAGTTAATTTTCCAAGTTCGAGTCCCAGCGAGGGCATTGGTATCTATTCATTCATTCTCCCTAAAGTAGTTAACTTTATCGTCTTGTAATCAAAGATATTAGAGGCAGATAGGCCTACCACTATAAACTGTAGGTCTGGTTTCGGTTAAGTTGCCTGCTCATTGGACATTGGCACAGTTTTCTTGTAGCCGATATCTCGGCCGTAATAAAATCGTATTTAGAATGCAGGAAATATATTTTCTCTCGCAGAGCTTAGCATGAAATTGATTCTATATTGAGCAGCAGAGCAAACGACCTTGATATCCCACTTAAAAAAAATACTCGTCAGGAAATCCTTGGCAAGTAACGTAGCTGGTTGAAATCTCGCACATTGTTCAACTTGCTCTTTGCTCTCAGAGGCAGTCGTGTTATGCAAGAGACACCTGTTGCCGTTTTAACTCGAACAGACAAATATAGGATTATTTGCCGTTTCCCGTAAATCTTATCGGAGTCTTGTTAGTAGATGACAATGCAGGTTTATACCTTCCTGCAGTTTCCTTCTCTTTTAGGGGGAATTGCTTCACAAAATATTGATAGCACATCTTCGACAACTGCCTTTTAGTGCTCTTTTTTTGTATTCGTCATTGCATAACGGCTTATGTAAAGTTTATTTCTGTTAACACAAGAAAAGGAGAGTTAGCACATTATGCGATGACGCTGAATGGATCGGCTTGTCGAACGATGTTTATGGATGTCAGGAAGCAGTCTAGGGGAAAAAAGCCTGACAACTCTATACAACACCGCCAGGTGTCTCTCTTGACGCGCCTTCTGTGTTGGCAAATGTTGCTTTCGCGAGATTTCCCTGGTTTGAATCGGCGATGGAACATTTTAATTTAAGATATATAATAGGCTACTACACGCAGCTGATAACCCAGCGCATAATTGTGCTATAATCAGGTACGAAAGAAACGTTGTCACATCACCCTGTCTGCTTTTATGTTTACTGAAACAGTCAAGTAATGTCATTCTTCATGAAAAGATGAAAGATACGACGAGGCAGTTTCGAAAAGTTATTTCTGATATTGCCGAGCTCCACTTGTTGACTCCAATCGTTCAACCCTATTGGCACAGTAGGTTAGCGTTAGCCAATAGTCGTGCAAGATCTACTTTGAAACTGAAGCCGTTGCTTTTCTTCCATACAACCGATCATATTGTTCGAACCAATTGAAAGTTCAATGCAAAGATAAACGTTGTTAAGTATCACTTGGATATTTTTGTTGACATCGAAATAACATAAATATTTGTATTGGTTGTACAATAATTAAAACCTTGGATTTTTTAAAAACTATAGTCACTCTAATTTTGTAACGTACACCTACAATGATCAAGCGCTTAAATTAATTCTTGTGGGATTAAGAAAATTAAAATATGTAGTCAAACCTCGACCTGAGTTGAAGTACGTTCATAGTTTTAAGCACCAACAGCAGGTGGCAGCAGTAGCTGAATACGTATTGCCAAATTCATTTTCTTCTGAAGTGTTCAACCCTAAAGTTGGGTTGCTGAAGCTCCTTCAATTCGAAAAATTTACTTCCCTCTCCCCCGTTATTTTCTTGTACAGTAAACAAACTTTGATATCCCAAAGAGTTTAGAATTGCGTGTTGTACTCCGGGGACACGAAAGTAATCCCGGTATCAGACGGCCTACTATCTTATTTTACAATCTCTAACTCTAGGAAGGAATTTAACAACCAACATGGTTTAGTGTCAGGAAAGCGAAGTATGCGAATAACTTGTGATAAGACTGAAACGTCGAGACTGTTTGTCGAACGATAACGAGGGAGGAAATGTTTGGGTGAAAAATGAAATTTAAGAAACTTTTGCACAAGGATTATCGATCGCATGGTTGCGAATGACTACAGTGCTAACACGTTAAGACAACACAAAACGCTTCCACAAGTTGATGTAATGTTTATGTGCCAAGGATTAAGCTGGTAAGATGAGATTATGTACAAGGGCAGAATGTCTTATTTTGATGTAGGGATGAACGTTGCTTGGCGCAAAGGGAGGTTGAAACACTGTGAATACTAGGATTTTGCATTTGAAGCCGTACTTGATGTAGTTTCATGATCGGCACAAGCAACAGATGTCAAGGAAAGAAATAAACGAGATTCCGTGGGTGGTGAGCGAATATTTAAGATTGCTGCTTTTATGTAATTTCTTGCAGCTATTTTGGTAGGTAACAAAATAACCAATGTACCAAGACGTACACCCAACGGCGAAAGAAACAGTAGGCGAATTGTCCACCATCATTTTCACTCGGTCTGAATTACACAGTATGTTAACAATGAATTGATATAGAGACGTCAATAAGCAGAAAACAATGCCTGCCTCGAACCAACATAGTTTCATTCCTTAAAACAACACAGGACGTAGAGTAAGAAAGTAATGAAAATAGCGGTGGACAATTTGCTTACCATTATCTTTGTCGTTGACTGTACAAGACAGGATGCTGGCACGTTGTTTTAATTAGTTTTGGATTGTTACAAACTTAGATAAGTAACGCAATTAGGCTAGGTAAATCAACGTAAGAAAATGTTTAAAAAATTGTCCAATGAATGTTCCATTCCTCTGTTATACTTTTTGTACGAGAAGTAATTTTTATCTTTACCTTCAGCAAAATCAATTATAAATTATGTTCTTGTGTTTAAAACCGTACAATGCGCCATGAGAATAAAAAAAATAAATAACAAAAGCAATAATTATGTCAGTCTGCCGTGCTGATACACTAGTTCTTGAGGTATTCAATGGAAGGACTACGAAGTTAAAGGCAAAAACAAAAGTGTCTCAATCCATGGACTCCCTTACACTTTCAGTCTACGTTTCGATACCTGTTATTCCTGCTGAAAGGTTGGTCCGAATCTATTATTGAATCTAGAACAGTGGTTCCCAACCTTTTTCAGTCCGGGGCCCACCTCGAAGGATATTTGATTGATTGATTTGCTTTATTTTACTTCGCATTTTGTTCCACTTTTGGCTAATTTGCGAAGATGGGGATCAGTGATGATATGATGAAATTGATGAATTGACACTCACAAATATCCATGCCCAGTCCAGGATTCGAACCCGGGACCCCTGACGTCGATGTGCTAACCACTCCGCCACGGGGCCGGCCTTTGAAGGATATTACACTTCATGGGAGCCATAAGCATGGGGGCCAGCAGATTTAATTTAGGAGTGTGCACCCAGTGTATAATCATATTTTTGCTAACATCGAGTACTTTAAGAAGCAATCTTTTACGCTTGCTTAAATATTACACATACTTCATTCTATAAAAGTAAATATGTAATTTAAAATACTAATTGAGTCTAACATCTAACTAAATACACGTGCTGAAATTGAAAATAATTGTTTTTTTACTCACCGAACTCATGTGCAATGGTAGAGCAACAGAAATGTAGTGTTTAAACTACGAGTAAGTACAACACGGGGTGAATTTATATTAAATTAACTTAATCTGTGGCCGGCCCCCGTGGCCTGGGCATGGATGTTTCTGAGTGTCCATTCATCAATTTCATCATATCATCCCCATCTTCTCAAATTAGCCATAAGTGGCACAGAAAGCGAAGTAAAATAAAGCAAATCAATTAATCAATTAAATTAAATTATTAAAGCAACATAACTTAGTAATTTAAATGTAATAGGTTTTTAAGGCACAATATATAAATTTTCGAGCCCGACTTCGATACGCCCCTCGCGCCCCATAGGTTGAGAAACGGTGATCTAGAACAATGTAATAATCAAGAACAAGCGTATAATGTATAAATTAAAGAAACTAAATGTAAGAAACACGATAAATTAAACTCGTTCTTATCTATCCTGTATACAGTTCATCCTAATGCCGTTGATCAAAGTGTGTGATAGCCAAAAATGTATGTGAGGATTGCTCCTTGGAGGACATAGTCCCACTTTTAATGTATCCTTCCGCTCGTGTAATAATGTTGGACAGCGTGATGCATTTAAAGGATGCAATTGTGAGTAATTTCTCATGGATTGTTATAATTCTGAAACAGGAAATGTGTGGCCACAAGGTCAAGTGCTCATTGAAACTAACAAGCTTGTGTGTAGGCAACGAGCAGCTTGTTTCATTTCAGAGCAAAATAGGCCTCGTTCACAATGGCTTGTTTAAATCGGATTTGGTCGTAAGGTCAGTTTTGTTCTTTCTTAAGCAGTGGCGGATTAAAGACGTTCTCTCGGAGGGGGCGGACACACATTACAACGCCCCCTCTCCCCCAAACTTTCGGCGCCTAGCATACTTTCGTCCCAAACTTCAATCCTACCATGTATGCCATAAAATCATTGTTGTAACTAAAACTTTGAAGGCCCAGGTGAGTGTCATGAATTTGCTGTAGTCTTCTGATAAATCAAGGAGCACCAAAGCAAAAAGAAACGATTTTGTTAAAATCCCGCAAAGCATCTATTATATCTTGCTGTCTCGTTACTTAATAAGTTATAAGTGATATATTATCATTTTCTCCAATTTTATCTTTATTTAACTGTAGCACAACAATAGAAAGGGATATTCATTTTAAGTTAAAAAGAGAAAGAAAAGCTGGATGGGGGCGCTTGACCCCAGACCTTGGAGCACAGCTTGTACTTCTTGTTTTTATAACACTGTATAAACTGCTACAACGTTTGTTGAACACACCAGTCCTCCTAAGTTGTTTGACTTCAATAAAATAAAGATTATAACAGATTTCTAAAAAATCACAATAAATTGATTTTTATTACAATAGATGTGACTGTCGGGAACAGGGACGATGTCCGAATGGATCAGCTTAACCTGTGCCTTTCCCAACAGGCAAGAAAAACACTGCTGCGTCACCTCCCATGGTTGCTAAGTTTTAGCTGTTGGGGTGTCATAAAATGCCACAATGTTTGATGTATTTCATTACACCATTGGAAATTTAAAAATAACTAAAAATATTAACAATAAAGCCCTTGTGAGGGGTGCAAGAGAAGAATGATCACACCCTCAAACCTTTAATTCGCTCTTGCAGCAAGCTCATAAGATTGATAGTTGTAGTTCGCCTAATTTTTTCGTTGATCAAGTGACGCTCCTGGCTATGGCCTTTACACAGTGATTGCGAATGAGTGAGGTGGCAGAAGTGTTGGAAATATATTCTAGATGCTCTGGGAAGGGGCGGTCACCTCACGAATCCTTTGATATACCCTAGTAATACACTCTGTAAAAAAAAATTAGCATCACTTCATTATTTTTGGTCGTCAGCATTTCCCTCCTGAATTATCAGTTGTTTTATTGATTTAATTCGACTTGTCGATTTGTTTTCCTAACAATTATATAAAATACTATATCTGTAAAATATATTTTTATTATTTAAGTCATAGTTACGTACATAATGCACTTTACAGAACTAATAACAAAATTATTGCAAATATAGCTTGTGGAACGTTTTCGCACAAAGACAATTTTTACAAGTAAAAAAATTGAACAAAGGTTTTAAATGCATCATGATATGTCAATTTGTAATGATAGTAAGTAAATACATTGACTAGTACTTAGTGTGGCCACCCCTGGCCTTCCTAAGTGCTTCCAATCTTCGAGGCATGCTATGAATGAGATTTTGACAATATTCGACCTCAATTTCATTCCAAACATGTACAATTGCTGCCATAAGTTCCTCTTTTGACCTGTACGTCTGATTACCAAGTTTTTTGCACATCATAGCCCACAGGTTTTCTATAGGATTCATGTCTGGAGAGTTTGGCGGCCACCAAGTCTTTCAATATTCATATCATGAAACCAGTTATTCACCACCTGAACACGATGACAGGTTGCATTATCGTCTTGAAAAATAAAGTAGTCCAAATTCTGTCCAGAAAAATGATCTCCTGCAGTTTGTAGAACTTTCCGATTCAGGATTTCCAGATATTGATCAGCCTTAACTGTCCCTGTGCAAATGTGCATCCTGCCAATCCCTTTTGTAGAGAAACGTGTCCAAATCATAACACTGCCACAAAACGTTTGAGTTTCTAAAATACAAGATTTTGCAAGTTCTTCTCCCTTCCGCATCCACAGTTTAACTGAGCTGTCATTCCCCAGCAATTTAAATCGTTTTTCATCAGAAAATATCACATGTTCCCAATCTGTATCATTCCATGCGCCATAACGTGTGACAAACTCACGTCTAGCTTTTGCATGTGCGTCAGTTAGTCTGATTTTTTTACGTGGGACGTGTTTAGAAACACCCTGTTTCTTTAGTCGGGATACTACAGTAGCATGAGTAAGATTAACTCCCACCTCATTTTGAAGATTATGTGCAATTTGGCGTGAACTCATTCCTCTGTTCTTCAGTGCCATGTCCTTTATCATACGATCCAGTCGAGGTGATGTCTTTTTCTTTCTGCCACAGTGACTTCTCAGTGATGATTTTCCATGTTCTTGTTGCTTTTGCAGGCAGCGGCTAACTGTGGATTGATGCATTTGAAGTTGTCTACCAATTTCTCTCTGAGAATGACCATCCATATGCAAAGCAAGAACCATTCCTTGCTTACATGGCGAAATGTCACACTTTCTACCCATTTTTTTTTCGAGAAAACACGCTCAAATACACTACACACCACCAGAACACTTCACAAATATTATAACGTATCCAAACTGTCAATAATGAACATGTAGTGTGCAACATAAAACACGTCACAAGTTGCACTACTAACAATCGTTTTACAGATTCCTGACAATTGATTACAAAGCCTTGCGACAGTAACTGATTGCAACACCCTCTAGCGGACACTCCAAACACTAATTCACCAAAAGAATAACACCACACTACGCAGTGATACCAGACCAATGCTTTAATCAATTGATTTCAAGTTGTGAAGGAAAGATGCATCCATGCGAAACTCAAAATTGTCAACATCCGTAATAAGAATACAGTGATGCTATTTTTTTTTTACAGAGTGTATTATAATAGTCCTTCACCTTAATTCAATTCGTGCTTATGCACAGAAAGCCCCCCACCCCCAAATCCTTCGTCATCCTTCTCTTTGTTCGTCCCAGTCAGTCCTTGCCCTATCTCTCGTAGCCCCCATCCTTCGACATCCTCATATTTGTTTCCTCCCTGTCTCATCTCTCATCACCTCATATCTTTTGTCACCCTCTATTCTTTCGCTGGCCGCTATCTTTCGCCGCCTCCTATCTTTCGTCGCCCCTAACATTCATTGATTCCTATTATTTGTTTCCCTCTCGACTCCTTATCATTCATCACACCTTATATTTCGTCGCCCTTATCTTTCATTATCTTGTGTTTCATCCGCCCACTTATCGTTCGTCTCCTCGTATTTTCATCGTCCTTCATAATTCTTTGACATTGTTTCGTCGCCCCTTTACCATTCGTCGCCTCCAATTTTTCGTTGCCTCCTGTCTTTCAGCACCCTTCATCATTCGTCGCCCTCTTTCTTTCGCCGCCTCCTATCTTTCGTCGGTCCTTGATCTTTCATCGCCCCCTCATAATTCGCCGCCTCCTATCTTTCGTCGTCCCCTTTCTTTCGTCGGCTCCTATCTTTCGTCATCCCCTTATCAGTCATCGCCTCCTATCTTTCGTCGCCCCCTCATCATTCGTTGCCCCCTTATCATTTGCCGCCTCCTATCTTTCGTCATCCCCTTATCATTCGTCGCCCCCTATCATTCGTCGCCCCCTAACTTTCGCCACCCCTATTTTAGTCACTCGTTGTACTAACCATTAAGCTTCCTGTTCTCCCATAACTGTGGTTCTTTGTAAAATGCCACAATATTTGCTTTATTGCATTTTAACTGTGCAAATTATTGTAGAAATGAAATAAGACCCTTGAGGATCTGTCGCCCTTCACCTTCAAAGTCCTCGGGTAGTTCGTCGCCGCTCTTGTATGTTTCTTAATTGACGCTATGTGTGTTATATTTCTTTCCAACTGTGTAAGTTATTTATTAATGTATGAAAAAATATAGTACGTCCTCAGTGGAAGTCGCCCACGACGCCTTCTCAAGGGTCTCGCAGGGGACGATCGGCCCCCTCCGCCCTCACTTTAATCCGCCCTTGTTCTCCACTTGATGCTCAGGTATACTAATTGTTACCTGCTGTTTAAAGTAAGACCCAGAATCACTGCGCAATAAGCCACGTTTTGTTTGAATGTTTCTTCCCATTTTCTTCTGGTCGAAACACTACACTCTTAAAATAATTGTCAAAACCGAATAATCTCTTTTGACGTAATCGATTGTTCGAAAGTAGTGTTGCCCACGGGACGAGACGGGACAGGCTTTTAATAATTCGAGACGAGACGAGATTGATCTTGTGTCCCTTTGACAAACGAATATTTTCGAGACGAGACAGGATTTCACAGCATTTCCACGAGACGAGACAGGCCAAAGTCTCGTCTCGTGGGCAACACTATTCGAAAGTGACAATCAACGATCATCTTTACCGTAGTATTGTTAATCTGTGGTATTGTTCCACAAAGATTATTTCCCACCTACCTCACTATTGGATACATAGTTTACGCTACATAACATTTTTTGTTTTTTTATCTGTTTCACAAATATAAATACGATACTTAATTATAAGAAAATGAAGATTCAGATACAATTAATTGCGAGAATGCCTAAACAGTTAACATTCCGATAACAGTATTTGGATATGAGTAAATAGTATGTGAATATGCCAATTTAGTCACTTTTGATTATTTATATTAATATAAATTTCCGTCCAAATGTTTCTTGGTTCATCTTTCATTATTCTAAGCGTTGACTCCGTGTTTTCAAAAATTATAAATATCTTGCACAGGGTTTCCACTGACCAGAAGGTATAGTGTATTGACTAGCGCTGTCGTCAAGAAGTCACGGGTTTGTTTCTTGGCGGAGGCACATTCACACAGCCCTAACCTATCTGAGGACAAAATCTACTTTAAACAACTTTTATCAAAAACTTGGCTTCCTGTTCTCACACTACCAGGAAAACCTTATATGAAAAATATCTTGGGAAAGATTTTATTCACAAACCAGGAAATTTTACGGAATATTCAATTTGGTATTTTCACTCTATGCTGTGAACTAGGTTAGTTTTACCTTTTGCAGATAATCTTACATTGCCAGAAGTATTAAAATTACAGCGATCCTGTTAATCCTGAAGACAATAGGATAATTTTCTTAGAAAACATAACAATCTGTGACCATTTACTGTATTTTATAATATCTTCAGGATGAAAAACCATATATTTATGTATGAATAAGGTTTTTTGTTGTGCATACTTGACACAGGAATGCTTTTATCTGTATACTTTGTCCATTTATTTCCCAAAAGTGTTTAATAAACTTGAATCATTTGATTAGCAGCGCGTTTTGAAAGTATTGAACAACTATGTTGGTATTTTCCCACGCATCCTACTTCCGTTTGTCGTTGCAAGATAACGTGTGTAGATAAATTTAATCGTACGCTGATATGTTGATAAATACACACAACTGTCTGTGTAGAATACATTTAATCCCACGCTGATCTAAATGCATACAACACACCAGTTTGTGACATTGTAAATTATAATGCGACTGTCAAGAGCTCCACCACTGGTGTCTGTGTGTCCAGAAGTATGCGTGCTATTCGGCTATTTCCGTTCAATCGACCAGGTCGACGAACTAGGCCACCAATGTTGGTTGCACGCCTTTCTTAGGCCAAATATAGAATCTGCTATGCCCGTACAGGGAGATAGGATTGTCAGTTGACGTGAATGTAACTTCCAGCCCGATTTTCTTGCTACGATTCAATTTCTAGAATTTTCGCTTTAGTTTATGAATGTTTCGATAAATTAATATTATTATCTGTTTCAGTGACTGTCCTCGAGATAAAGAAATTCCTATTTTCGATTACTGACTGAATGTTCAAGTAATCCACTCAAACTGAAACAAGTAGCACTAGAATGAAGGATAGGACCGAAACTCTGAAAAATATCACATTTTTTAATCTATTTGAATGTCTTTTACATATTTCAGTATTTTTTTCTATAATGTACATATATCGCAAGTTTTCACTACATAAAAATCCAGTTCATGACGTGGCACACACACATACGCATACAGCGTCTTAAGAAGACTGAGTTTTGCTCACTTTTGGGGGGCTGGCATTTACCCGGTTAATTCATTTTTCAAGTTCCATAATGAGAAAAAGATCACCCGAAGCTACAGTAAAAACCCAATGTCAGCTTCTCGTGCATTAATCTCATTCACGTGGTAAAACCCAATGAAGACATGGGAAAACCGAAATTCCAAGTTAGACATAAAAGGTAATAACAATAACGTAGGTATCTTGACCAGAAAAAGAACCATTTGTTTGCGGTTTTACGTACCACGTATTGCTGCTATATTGAATGCGTTCATGCGAAGGGTAAAATGTCGTGCCTGAAATGACCTTGTCGGTGCCCCTCAGGATGGATTAACACTGCTGACATTCATTTTCCATGGAGGGGGGGGGGGGGGCAACGCCCTACTCGAAATCCTCCGAAATCCCTTACTTATGAAGCATTTAACAAGCAATCAAATAATGCAAAATGACGTTTCTGACCACTTGCTTGCGCCTTAAATTTTCAGTTCCCCCCCACCTTTTTTTGGCGTGTGTATGAAGTATCGGTGTCATTTCAAAATCTGTGTGTATAATTGTGTGTAATTTCACAGCAGCCGGACCCCGTGGCCGAGTGGTCAGCACATCGCGCTGCGACGCTAGGGGTCCCGGGTTCGAATCCCGCTCGGGCATGGTTGTTTGTAAAATGTCCATTCATCAATTTCATCCCCCATCTCCATCTTCGCAAATTAGCCAAGAAGCACAAAACGCGAAGTAAAATAAAACAAATCAATCAATCAAATTTCACAGCAGCTTCAGTGGATTCTGTGCGCATGTCTCTGGCAACGCTGATTAAAAGCCACCTCGGATCTCACCTTAAACTGTAGGTCCAATCCCGATTAGCTTATCTGTGAATAAAGTCAACTTATACTAACAAGCTCGTTTTCCCTGCCTATTTTGGTGTCTTAATATATTTATGGTCCATTTTAAGTGCCTATTTGCCTATTATGGAGGCTTTTAGTGCCTATAAATACGCAGAAGGAAGTAGATTAATCGCTACATTGGATCTCATTGTTTGTTTCTCCTCGGATAAGGAAGCGAAATGTCTTCGAAGGAGTTGATTCAGTTTGTTAATAGTACCTTATCTAGCACACTCATCTCTTAGTGGCAGCACTTGCGCAAGCCCCGATTGACGTCACCCTACTCGTGAGCGTGAGTTGTAAAAGTGTATACCAAGAAGCGCATTAAAGTGCTTTTCCAGGTTGAGTTTATGTCGGCAATTTTCAGCAAACCTGTTGCTCACTTGAGGCCTGTACCCAGAATTTTTGTGTCTGGAGAAGGGGGACACATTCGAAAACGTGGGAAAGAAAAGAAGATCCGAAATGCTGTTGGAGTGTTATGTGACCATCAAGACAATCGTAATATTGCAGCTAGAGCTATACACTATCCCAGGAATCGATGAAGCATAGCCGCATATAACGGTAGAGAAGAGGGGAAAGTGAGTGGGCGGAGCGAAGCAGTACGTGTTGCCTTGGGCGTCGCCAGACATTTTTGCAGGGGGGGTCGGGCAAATGATAAATGTTGAATAGTAGAAAGATAATAAGTATTATTATCACGGTTATAAATATTATTATACAATAATAAATATTATAAACTAACAAAAATAAATTTTATTCGAAATAATAATGACAATAATAATTATTATAATTATATAAATGGGGAGACTAGATCCACCAAACAAGTGAATACCAGCACAACTATTTTCTATTATTTATTTTGCATTATGCAGTTAGTAACTGAAATGCATTTTACTATTAACTTTTGCACGTCTCGTTCAATAAAACTCTTTAATTATTAGTTTTTTTTCCCATAACGTTTGTAGTGTGACCTCTCATCTACAACTGTAATTATTATAATTTTGAAGACTGTGGAACCGTTTTTTGGATGAAATGGTAGAATAGAACCTTGTTCCAGTAATTTTCACTCAATGTTTTAAGTGCAATGAATTTTTACTTTTACTTTTCTGTTCGAATGCTAACTAAATGAACTTTAATTCTGTTCATCACAATAAGAGTAACAAACTTTCGGCTTTCTTGTATCTTTAAATGAACAATGTCAATTTCCAGGGGGTCCACCGACCGGTTCGACCCCCCCCCCCCCGACGCCCACGCTTTTTGCTGCAAAGGCTGGTAACTACAGTCGCTCTACCCCTCCAAGCAATCCCGATCCGTAGCACTTGTTCATTGGTCGAGCCCTCTCGAGTCAATATTTGCGCAATCGTTCGCACGCTCCAGAGGTTCCCGGGAGAGAGTATAGACCCCTTGGCCTCCTCGATGACGTAGCAGTACCGTCTTGGCTTTATAATCAAGGGCTCCCAGGTTAGGTACTCGGTGGAGTCACATAGAGGTTCGGACTCCAAGTCATAAACCTTAGGTCCAGACCCGATTAGCCTTTCTGTGCATAAAATGGACTTAAAAACATACCAGCAACAAAAACAGTTTGACCCGACAATCAGCAACACATTCGCTTACAGGCAAAAACGTACAGTGCTTATTGTTTATGTTCAATTCTCAGAAGTATTCAGATAGTACTGTATCCCGAAGAATAATACCGTTTTCAAATTTCCAGCCATGACAAACGTATGTTTAGAAGATAATATAATATTAATTCAATGATACGTATTAACAATTATTCTTATAATGAATAGAGCCCGGAAGTTCAGGCATTTATTTTCGTTAAAATGGGCAGGCAAAAAGGCATTTATAATGTGGTAAATAGGCACTAAAAATGAAAAAAGGCAAAATAAACCGAAAAAAGGCACATTTAGAAGTCGCTTACTTTTATCTATAATTTCTGGCAAAATGTTAAAATCTAAATTGGGAAGAGCATTTCAATTTTCTCCGTCTTGATTGCACATAACTACAAGGTGCTTTTTAAGTTCTCAACATTCATTGATAGTCGTATGTCAGAGAGAATGTTTTTCATAATAGAAAATGATCCTTCTACTTCGACAGAAGTTATTGGAGCATACATATAACAAGCTAATGTAGCTGGACTCATTTTGGTAACAGCATTTTCACCTTTTAGAATATCACAAATTGTTTTCAATTGTTTCAAGTCCTCATTTGCACTCACTACCCGTTTGCACTTTTCCGCAACAGCTCACCCCTTTTCTCCTGGCACTTCCATCATCTGCTGCATAGATTCCTCGAAGATTTTCATGGATGCTATAATTGTAATTGTCTTTGGCAATGCACCATAATGTGCAAAAATAAACTTGAATAGCACAGGAGTTTTTTCACTTCACGAATTGAAGCATCTGGAAGAGCATCGATCACCTCACTGATTTTTTGAAGGTTGTTAGCATAATACCTAGTCTTACCATAAATACTGTCCCAAAGTTGTAAGTAAATACACACAAAATGGTGAGAGATATTGTAATATCAGAATAACATGAGGTGCATGGATGCATTATGAACCAAAATCACAAATAATTATTCGAAATGGCCACCTTTAGCACTGACACACTTCTGAAGTCTTCGTGGCCACTCATTAATGGAATTACGCAACACATCGACTGGAAAATGAGCAACTGCCTTCAGAAGAGACCGACCGCTTTAAACTTTCAATATTGGGATGTCTCTTCTTCCAAGCCATCTCCTGAAGCTTGGACCACAATTTGTAGTCCAAAGGGTATAGGTCTGGACTTGCAGAAGGCCAATCTGAAGTGGAAATGAAGTCTGGAACATTTGCTATGAGGGCACGCTCCATTTCTGTGAAAAAGGGGTAAAAACATCAGCCAAAGTGTACCAGCAGACAGTGCTTGAGAAACTATGCAAGAATCTGACCGACACCATCTTCCATGGAGAGAACTGGAGCTTCCAGCAGGACTCAGCCCCAGCACACAAAGCACGCACCACCCAGCAGTGGTTGGAGGCAAATGTTCCTGACTTCATTTCCACGTCAGATTGGCCCTTTGCCAGTCCAGACTTAAACCCTTTGGACTACAAATTGTGGTCCAAGCTTCAGGAGATGGCTTGCAAGAAGAGACATCCCAATATTGACAGTTTAAAGCGGTCTCTTCAGAAGGCAGCTGCGGAGTTTCCACTTGATGTGTTGCGTAATTCCATTGATGAGTGGCCACGAAGACTTCAGAAGTGTGTCAGTGCTAAAGGTGGCCATTTCGAATAATTATTTGTGATTTTGGTTCATAATGCATCCATGCAAATCATGTTATTCTGATATTACAATATCTCTCACCATTTTGTGTCTATTTACTTACAACTTTGGGACAGTATTTATGGTAAGACTAGGTATATAGCTGCTGATATCCAGGTTCCCTATCTCGTCAAGACTGGTTGCTGAAGTAAACTAAGTTCAATCGCAACTTCCTGAAATTTTCGGGTTCGAGAGGGAGATTTCAGAAATATTTTCTTTGTGTTCGAAATCAACCTGTCCACTTCAGCAGTCAATCATGCACAAGAAATGTTAACCGAAAGGCAATATCCTGACTCAGCATGAAATACTTTTTTCTCACACTTTTCTCCTTCAGCAATGTTGAAACATGCGTGAGTTCAATATTACTTAAATAAGGCGAAAATTATTCACATAATAAACGGAAGAAAAATAAATGCCAACAACGTTTTTTGGGAGAAAAATAATTTATATACACATTTTTTAAAAAAAATGTCAAATTTCATTGAAAAAGGCAAAAAAGGCATTATAATTAAAAATAGGCAGTGGGGTCCCAAATAGGCAAAATAGGCAAAATGAAAAGGCTTCCAAAACATTCGAAACAACATAAGAAACGTATATCCGGAAAAATTTTATCAATATATGCAGTAGATAAAAAGAGGCATTTTGCCAAACTTCCGGGCTCTAATAATGAAGAACATATCTGAATAAGTTGACAAAAAGATAAAAAAATACTTTTTCGCTTGACGACTGCAGTTCGAAAAAAGTTGGGACATGGATTTAAAAGAAGGGACGTCTGGTAGCCTTGCATCATGGTTATAAAACTAAAATCACCAAACATTACAAACTGCGGACTTCTGGAACCTGTCTCTCTCTTCACAAACAAACCATTCATTTATGTAAGGACAAAATAGAAATTCTTGCAAAATCTTTAAAATCGTCAGTTATTTTCGTAGGTATTTTGTAAAATATTTTATAGCTTGAGGGAGAGGCACCCTTGATCACGGGCCTGGCTCACTTCAAGTACGCTGGATTGTAGACAGCTAGCTACCCGGTTATTTCGTGGAAGGAAATGACCTGGTCAGCCCACGATTCCTCCTCCCCGTCATCCATTTTTATCTTCACGATCAACGTAAAAAGTGAAATATGCATTAAATTACCGAAATACAAACAAAGGTCTTCATTGCACAGGGATGGCGCTGTTTATAGTTCTTAACTCTGGTCTATCGAGAAATTAACACGTAAATGGCTGTTGGTTGTACACCCAACGGCGAAAGAAACAGTAGGCGATTGTCCACCACCATTTTCATTCGGTCTGAATTCACAATGTGATGACAATGAATTGAAATAAAGACGTCAATAAGCAGAGAACTATAGCTGCTTCGAACCAACATAGTTTCATTCCTTAAAACAACACAGGATGTAGAATAAAAAAGTAGTGAAAATAGCGGTGGACATTTTGCCTACCATTATCTTTGCCGTTGACTGTACAAAAATTTAGGTAAGAATTAGAGATTTGAAATCGTAACATGTGCAGGGATGCGTAAATATAACTCAACAAATTGTCCATGACTATATTCATGATTTTTTTCTCTTCCATCATGTTTTTAAGGCTGTCAGTAGCTTGTTTGATGTTTTGTTTCAATTCCTGAAGCGGTCATTCCTTAAAGTGAAGATAATAAACACGTTGATGGACTATTTGCTTGGCAATTCTTATTTGCGATCTAAGTGTACACATTTATTTTTCTGGTACATCTTAACGTGTTTTTAAGAATGGAAATGTATCGCAATGGTGCACAGATTGTTAACCAGTTCTTTTTTTGTTGTTCGTTTGTTTGAAGTTTTGAACATCGAAATGCTTAAAACCAAGTCAATGAACAAGGTGATAGAGAGTTTGCTTGGTAATATTTATGTATCATGGTGTATCCTAGGTCATTAAAGTATTTTCTAAAATTATACTCCTTTTTATGATGTAATTAACAATAATGATTTTTATCCCTCTAGATGGTGTAATTTGGACAGGAGTGGCATCAATTTAAGGTAAGGAAATGTATGCATGATAACTTTTGAATGTTATAAAGGCTCAGTGTTTGAGTCGCAGGATGGGCATTCCTTTTTGAGTGCCCCTTCATTAATTTGATATAATTATCGTTCATTTTCATTGTCTCGATTAACCGAAAGAGGCAGAAAAACTACGTAAAGAAGATAAATGTAAAATAAAATATGTTGGACAGTAAACATTTGGCTGACGCTATTTCTAATTAGGCGATATTACGACCATCTATTGCCTGTTAATTAGGATCATTGATGCATGCAACAGATAAAAGAAAAACATTTACACTTTTATTTACAAATTGTCACTTCAGTAGCATTTCAGTTGGTGTTGATTGTTAGAAAGGATCGTACACGTTGACGTATTTTTTATAATAAAAATATTTATGGTGATGAGTAGGGCTAGGATTTTTATGACCTAAAAATCACCAAAATATGCAAAATAAAATATGCTCTCATGACCTAAAATTGTACAAAATATGCTCTATAATTTGAAAAATATGCCCTTATAACTGGACTGGACTGTTTCAAACATCAATATCTAAATGAGTTATTTTCACATTCGTGCTATTTTTAGTTCACTTTATAGGTCCTGAGTTGCAATCCACAATGAATACTTTCTGTAAATTTTCAAATGAAAATGAAAAAGATTTTGCTGCAGTAAAAAAAGAAAGTAGTGAACCTGGAAGTAAGAACGAATCCACTTCGAAAATGACTATATTTCTTGAAAAAGCGAAAATATGCTGAATATGACCGAAAATCCATCAAAATATGCTTTATCACGCAGAAATGGCAAAATATGCCCTTAAGAAACACCCTAATGTAATTAGTTTCTTCATAATATGAATTTATACATATTTAGGGAACACATCACCCTTACCAAAATAACTATGCACGCACACACGTGTGTGTGTGCATGTATATAATTATATGATACAAATGTTTATTACGTTGTAACAAAAATAATTTACTGAATATAAAAAATATCATATATCAATATCCAATATATCTGGATATATCCTAGAAATCCTAAGTGAAAGTCACTTCAAGTAATACTTTTGCTTCTTTTAACTGTTATGTAGTTTAATAACTTTTATAGCTAATATTGTTCTCTACACTATTAAGGAGAAAAACTACATTTTGAGTAGTAACTGCCTATTTTCGTTAACGCATTCCCCGTTGGCGTCCGGAAGGGATGCGGGGAGCCACGGCCTCTGGAAAATTGAACGTCAACCTATAATTATATATTTCACATAATTTCATTTCCATCACAGTAATTATTATATTTTTTATTGTTATATTATTATTACAAGGGAGTTGCAAGAACATATCTTCAAACTGATGGAGTATTTTTTGAGGGGGATAATATGCCTCGTTTGACCCCTGTATAAAATTACCTTGCTGTTCCATCCCCGAAATTAAAAATCTGCGGACGTCCATGGCTATCCCTAGTGCAAGTTTTGTTCTACTCAATGATATTTATGCAATTCATGTTTCAATTATATCATCAAATACCAAAACGTGTTGTTGGTTTTTTTAAAATAGGTCATTTAGCTTCCTCTTGTGTTCTGTGTTTTCTTCCGCATCCAGACTTCAAAACTGCCGAGTTGCTGAAATTTTGTAAAATGCAGATGTTTCAAAATGATTACGAAATCAGGATTGAAACTGCTTTATACGGCGTTGGCATTTTTAAGATGGACTAATTAGATATTTGCGAACGTAATGCGAGAATTAAAGTGTACAGAAATGGCAATTCCTTGACTTCATTACAGACCAGGTCACTTATACATTGAGATTGTTACATGCGAGTTTTTCACTGATAAATTTGGTGTTATTTCTAGGAAACCTTGTTTTCTCTGTTCCATACTAACAACAAAATATGTGTACGTACAACTGTAACAGATGTTGGTCTGCACCTGGATGTGAAATCAATGAAGATTGGTGAGGGGAGATGGAAAATCTCAATTTGCACGCGCACACGTGTGTGTGTGTGTGTGTGTGTGTGTGCATGTATATAATTATATGATACAAATGTTTATTACGTTCTATCGAAAATAATTTACTGAATATAAAAAAAATATATTAACTATTTAAAAAGGATCATATATCAATATATCTGGATATATCCTAGAATAGAGGCATTTTTAATCTTTTCTACTGTCAGCCAAATATTCTTCGTATTTGGGATAAAGCTAAACGTGGCCCAAGAAATTCGACATCTTGTCTGCTTCAGTGTTCAAGATGAAAGGCAGCATGCATGGACGTCGCGTTATTTTTGTTCAAACCAGGAGAAAGTAAAAACCTTATTTGTATTTGGTAGTCGATAAAGAAATAAAACTCCGTTAATCAGTATCGTATAGAATAAGGGAATATAAATAAATGAGTTAGTCAAAAAAAAATAATGCAAGAATTCTAAAACAAAAACTCTCAGGTTTTTCTCTATCGTTCTGAAGCCATGCACTTTTCCTCCACTTTTTTTTCTTACTTTCTTTGGAAAGCACTTTCATCGTGAATTGTTATAGTCTGAATCCACTTTCCCTAATAACTATTCCGAACAGGTTTTTCGGAGAGGAAAAAGCTGCATTTCGTGGTCACAGACCTCATAGCTTTATTGATGTGCTAGGTAATGTTCTAGAGCATGCTTTGCTACAACCAACATTTATAGAAAAGCAGGTCTCAAGTTCCATATTATATGGTTGCCGAAAGCGGCACTTTTGAGTGGAGTCATGTTTATGTAACTAGCGTGTTCATTCATAACCCACGGTAAATTTAACATACACCAAGGAAATTAAATTTAAAAATTAATTAAAAACAATAAAATAGAACTAATTGTAGAACTGCTGAAATCATTAAACAACACTCAACCTCGAAAATATCAACTGGAAAATATAGCAATGTAGATACATGAAAGACCTTGAATGTAAGGAAAATGAAAAAGCTAGTGTTCCTTAACCTGTGGTCGCGGACCCCCAGGGGCCCAGCATTGCTTGCTGTAGGCGAAAAAAGTTATTTTCCTCTACTGCCTACTGGTAACGTAAATCGCCTTGTAATCAAGAGGTCCGAGTTTGATCCATAGGTCCCGGTCCCGATTATAGGCTATTTGATCATTAAGTGGATTTCAAAATAGACTTAGTCAAACACATTTCAGTGCCACACATTTATAGTTCTTATTTACATTAGAGATTGTTGATAATGCGAAACTGCACACCGCGCTACGTCGTCAGGAGTCCCAGGTTCGAATCCCTGTCTGAGCATGGGTGTTCTTTGTGAGTGTGTCTTCATCAATTTTATCATGTCATCACAATGGACGTCCGGAAGGAAAATGGATATCCCCTAGAAAGTACATATTTCGCACATAATTTCCTTTCACTCTCACTAATTTGTTAATTTTTAAAGGAAAGTGATAATTTCACACTGAAGCAGTGTTTTTTATGGGAACATCGCTATTATGGGGGAATATATGCCCTCGTTGCACCCCCTAGAAAAAAAATACCTTGCTTGCCCCTCCCTGTAAAAAATCCTGCGGACGTCCATGGTCATCACTCATCATTTTTGCGATTAGCCAAAAATGTCAGAAGAGCAAAGTAAAATAAATAAATCAATCAATCAATCAATAATACAAAACCTTTTACTATAACATCTACATTTCCAGATCATCCAATAAAAGTGTCTTCCATATCTCAAGAACACTTTCCGGAACCATCGAAGAGTTTTTAATGACTACAAAACGATGTAATAAAATAGGTTTGATTTGATTACGGCCCGTTTCGCCCGCCTTATTGCGTTTTCACCTCCCCCAATACAATCTCGCGTGATTTATGTAACACTAACTTTCTAAGGCGAAACGCCCGACCCTGTGGCCGAGCGGTTAGCACATCGCGCTGCGACGCCAAGGGTCCCGGGTTCGAATCCCGGTCGGGCTTGGTTGTTTGTGAATGTCCATTCATCAATTTCATCCTTTCATCACTCATCCCCATCTTCGCAAATTAGCCAAGAGGCACAAAACGCGAAGTAAAATAAACTAAATCAATCAATCAATCTAAGGCGAAACGAGGCATCCCATTTCGCCTTATCCTGTTTCGCCTTACACACAAAAAATTTCCTACCAGGGAATATTATCGACATGAAGGGTCATTATTATTAATGTATTATTAAACTAACCTAACCTAACCTAACCGACAGGACAATGGGAGCCAAGTTAGGCAACATCACAAGCTCTGCGATCCCATTATGAATTACCCTTCAAGTCGATAATATTCCCAGGTGGGACATTTTTGTGTGTAAGGTGAAATGGGACGTCCCGTTTCGCCTTAGAAAGTTCGTGTCACATAAATCATTTGAAATTCTATTGGGGGAGGTGAAAACGCAATAAGGCGAAATGGGATAAGGCGAGACGAGAGAACACGTTAATTTCAACATATGCCATTCCAAGGTAATGACACTGTTGAATAGTATGATCACTTGTCTGCCTCAAGACCTGTTAATGATCAAGACTAGAGAGAGAGAAGGGGGGGGGGAGAGGGGGGGGTTATTTTCCTGAATGCTTTCTTCCTAATTGTCCGAATTGAAAATTTGCTGAAAATACTGCTGCATCGAGCTGGAAAGTATCGAACGGTTAGTGGCTTTCACAATAAGAGTATTGTTTCAAAGCTAGAAATTGGGGCATTAAAAATACTTGAGTAACAAGTTTCAGTAGACCAGATGAGGTATTAAACGTCTGGAAAACGCTTTCTCGACTTTTACGTCTGCCTGCCCGAAACTTTCTTCATGTGAACTGCTGACCTACGGCAATGACCTTGGTGGCACATCGCACCTGAGAATGTGAGATTTGCAAAATAGCGGGAAATGCGCCGTATTGCAGCTTACGGGTGTTTTTGAACGTACCAATCTTCTTTCCTATCGAAATGGTAACTGTGAACTTTCTTCATTTATTATGCGTGTGGTCATCTGCTAGCGTTATGCCCTTGGACACTTGTGATTCGTAGCAGTTTTCGTTTGTCATTGCGCGATACGAATGTGTGTGTGTGCCGTGTGTTATTTATAAGCTATGTTGCTTTTTTGTGTGAACGACGATAATTGTGTATTGAAGTGCAGGTAGTTTTAAAGATTTGTATTTGGTTGAAAAATGCAAATATGACTGTCTACGAGATCATCTTGGGTTTTGAACAGATACAAGGTAAGGATCAGAAGTGCACGTTTGTACGCCTACATAGTACGTATCTTTAGAACTTGGTCAGATTAAGGGAGCGTCATTTAATCGTGACGTCAAAAAAGTGTCAACGTCCACTCTTTATAAAATTGACAATGTGCTATTAGTTTTTGCTCTTTTTCTTGTCTTTCTTATATCTTTTTCCTCCCTCCACCCCCCTCCTCTCTCTCTCTCTCTCAGTAGTTTTTTCGAATTCAGTTTCCTAGCCTGTTGCAAAACACTATATTCGTTGTAAATGTTTTGAGTTTGAATTGTAGTTTTTTTGGTGACTTGATTTGAATAAGTGTTATCGGGTTACCAACCAGGTTTAATTCGGCATTAGAGCGTTCATATACTTAAACATATGCTTGGTCTCCAAATCGACATTCCCTGATGTTGAAATCTAGTATATATATATAAAAATGGATGTGTGTGTGTGTTTGTTCCGGCATAACTCTCGAACGCCTGGAGCGATTTCAATCAAGCTTGGTACACTTATCACCTGCAATCTCGAAAGAAATATTGTGGGGTTAAGACACCCCTGCCACCCCTAGGGGTTGGGGTGGGAAGGGGGTGACATGTGAAAATAATCGAAAACAACCTATATTAGTGTGGAATCCATACTTTTCGGGGTCGCTAAGATGAATAGTGACTCACCCAATGCCGTTCTACTCCAAGTTCATTTTCCTAGTTAGAATTTATTATATTCCAGCGTAATAGAAGATTGGGATAAATAAATACCCGGGCAACACTGGGCAATCAGTTAGTATACTATAAATGTAACATTTCAACCTCATAGCAAGGGCTTCTTCAGACTCTGAACCAACTTAAAAAACAAAAAATTGCAGTTGGTTCAGTCTGTAGAAGACCTTGCTATGAGGTTGAAATGTTACATTTATAGTATATTTTTTACACTAAATTTTGCCTTGATCAGCATTTTAGTGTTTTATTAAAAATAAAATTGTATTATGCTTAATTTAATTATTGATTTCGTTAATTTTACTTCGCTTTTCTTCCACTTTTGGCTAATCGCGAAGATGAGAATAGGTGATTATATGATGAAATTCATGCAGGGGGACTCACGAAGAACGCCCATGCCAAGGCCTTGACTCGACTTGAACCCGTGACCCTTGGCTCGTAACGCGCTGTGGTACTTTTATTATTGTTTGAATTGTTGTTTTAAGTCTACTTTAAGCACAGATAGGTTAATCGGGACTGCACCTACAGTTTGAAGTGGGATCCGAACCACTGTGCAATGTGCCTCCATCGCGTATCGAATTCGGGACTCCTTGATTACGCGGCGACGACGTTATAATTTAATTATTCTACATCCAAGTTGTGTTGAGATAAAATTTATTGGTTACAATTTTAAAGTGTTTATAAATAACTCGCTGATTACCCGGCGTTGCCAGAGTATTTATTTATCCAAATCTTCTATTAAAGTTGTCCGTGGGGGAAACATGGCGATCTTAAATCCACTCCGCAGTACTTAACAGACTGAACCTGTGATGGTGATCGAGAAAGCAAGTCTGTCTCTCTCTATCTCTTTCAAATGTCATCGTGAATGTCGCCAATTAGCTTAGCGACTCTGAAATCTATGAATTCGACACTAATGTAGGTCTTTTTCGACATTTTATTTTTCACCACCTTTCACCCCCCATGCCGATTGGTGATGAACGGCATTGGGACTGTCACTATTCATCTCAGCGACCCCGAAAACTATGGATCCCACATTAATATCGGTCGTTTTCGATTATTTTTACATGTCACCTCCTTCCCACCCTCGCCCCTAGAGGTGTCTTACTCCCGCAGTAATTATTTCCAGATTGTAAGTCTTATGTGTACCAAGTTTGGTTGAAATTCGTCCAGGCGTTCGAGAGTTATGCCAGAACAAACATACAAACATACATACATACATACATATATACACACACATCCATTTATATATATATATATATATATATATATATATATATATTACCGCGTGAGGCACCTAAAAGTACCACCTGAAATAGCGAAGAAACCAGAAACAGTAGCGATGTGAGGTTTGTTTACATATTTTCACATGGCCATATCTTCGTTCCTATGTGCAGTAGATGCATGACACCAACGGCGTTGTATTTCTCTGCGTGTGCTCTTTTATATTATGCATGTTATTGTATATCGTTCCATTAAAAAAAAATATGACTTTGCTCCAGATGCCCCATTTGTCGATATTTTTCGACCCACCCCATACCTCCGATTTACGAGCCCCATTTGATATTATTGTTTCCCGCAAACCTCACATCGCTACTGTTTCTGGTTTCTTCGCTTTTTCAGGTGGTACTTTTAGGTGCCTCACGCGGTATATATATATATATATATATATATATATAGATAGATAGCTATATATAGCTATATAAATTGTACCATCCTTGGGCTGCTGTACGTCGAACCCCATCTTTTAGTTCTGCATATACTGGGTGTTACTGAAGTTCGTTTCCTACGCTTAGGAGGTGATTCTACAAGTGAAAATAAACACAAAAGTTCATGTGACGAAATACCGAATTCGGAGTTATTGAAGTGGGAAAAAGTGTGAACATTATGTTTACAAGCAAATAGTGGCACAACGGCCAACCATATAACCGCGGCGAAGGGCGTTCCACAAAGAAATGCGGCATGTTCTATTACAAAAACACATGGCAGATGTGTGAAGTTGATGCGCAAGGGATTCCCCAAAGGAAGCGAATGGATCTGTTGAAGTCATGGGGGTAGGGAAGGGTTTAGCAAGATGTGTTATCCACGGAAAGTGATATGTGGAGACTGACAACTAAGAAGAAAGCGAATATCCGTAGTGGACATCATCATTACGTAGAAAAACAAATATGGTGGTAGTGCTGCGCTAGGTTGCATATGTGTCGACATGTTGACTGTGTTCAGAGTGGAGGTGCCGAGGGAACCACATCACAGACAATGTTCAAACTGTCTGCCATTAACTTCCACACAGAGATGACAACGCCGAATAATAATTAATAATGTCGCCGCAGCGACGATAGCAGACACCGTGGGGTTGTTTGCTCGCACTAGACAATCGTTGATTCGGCGTTGTCATCTCTGTGTGGAAGTTAATGGCAGACAGTTTGAACATTGTCTGTGATGTGGTTCCCTCGGCACCTCCACTCTGAACACAGTCAACATGTCGACACATATGCAACCTAGCGCAGCACCACCACCATATTTGTTTTTCTACGTAATGATGATGTCCACTGCGGATATTCGCTTTCTTCTTAGTTGTCAGTCTCCCCATATCACTTTCCGTGGATAACACATCTTGCTAAACCCTTCCCTACCCCAATGACTTCAACAGACCCATTCGCTTCCTTTGGGGAATCCCTTGCGCATCAACTTCACACATCTGCCATGTGCTTTTTTGAATAGAGCATGCCGCATTTCTTTGTGGAACGCCCTTCGCCGCGGTCATATGGTTGGCCGTTGTGCCACTATTTGCTTGTAAACATAATGTTCACACTTTTTCCCACTTCAATAACTCCGAATTCGGCATTTCGTCACATGAACTTTTGTGTTTATTTTCACTTGTAGAATCACCTCCTAAGAGTTGGAAACGAACTTTAGTAACACCCTGTATATGGATGAGTCTGATGTAGGAGTGTCTTAGAGACCACTTCAAAGTGTACTTCAAATCTACTTGTGAAGCAACCAATTACCCAATCGTGTAATCGTTGGAGATAATTGATAAGCACGAATGAGTGTGTCGATAAAGAAACAGTGTTCGTGGAAAATATTAGTGCTTTTCGTGTGATGTAGAAAGCTTTTCTTGGCGTATATCGCAAGATCACGTGTTATCTGAAGAATCTGGGATAACAGGATGAAGGGAGAGAAATTGTGGGGAGATGGGACTGGAAACATCGCAGAGAATATAGAGTTTAGTTAGTTTAATATCTTGATACTAAAGTTCTTTTTCGTATATGTGGTTGATTAATTGATAAGGTTTATTTCAGGGTTGTTAAAAGTCCAGGAACCCATATATTCTAATGAGTTAGTTCTATTGGGTTCAGCTGCAGGACCGGAACCTTTTTTCTCGCATAATTTAAATTCGGTCCAAGTTGCGTATTGTTTCATTGAAAAAAAAAATAATCCTGGACCGAATTTAAATTGATCCGAAAAAAAAAAAAAAGGTTCCTGAACCGTATTTAAATTCAGCCGCAATGAAGAAGGTTCATGGACCGTATTTAAATTGACCTGATAAAAAGGTTCCTGGACCGTATTGAAACTACTTGACAGATAAAAAGGGGGATCTTTACGGTCCAGAACCCATTTACGCTTGCTGATTTTCTCTCCTGGACCGGAATTGAATTTATTTAAAATTCCTGGATCTTTAACAACCCTGGTTTATTTTACTTGGCTTCTGCTACCTTTGCCTAATCGTAAAGATGATGATGAGTGGTGATATTGAATACTCACATAAATTCTGGGACCCCTGTCGTCGTAGTACGCTGTGCTAACCAATCCGCCAAAGTGTCGGCTATTTGTGGTTGAATTGAGTAATTTTTTCCAGTAAATCCTCTCTGTTATTGACATTGTTTCTGCCAGCTTTTCAATAATTCTGTTTTAGCGTGCGGTTCTCCGTGGGTTTTATAATCTTCGCGATTAGCCAAAAGTGGCATTAGTAAAATTAACAAAATCAATCAATCTGTGGGTTCTATATTGCTTGTTAATCGTATCGTCATGAATGCATTTTATTGGACTTAGAGCTTTACGCATGACTATTTATGGCCAGCATACAGTGTGAATGAATACATAAACACTTTTCGTGTAAATATCTACACGTAAAGCTGAAATACATTCTTCAGTAATTTGTTTGCATGTAACTGCATTCACTCGTTCATAATATATATATATAAAAAAAAATACAATTTCATCTATCTTGTATCTTGAACCTAACAGCTTTTTAGCCGTTTTGAGTCCATGAGTTCTTTCTAAAATATACATAATTGCTTCACATTTAAATTATCGTTATCTCTCCCATCTCCCCATTATTTCACAAAAGTTATTACAATTTCATTAATATTATTTTATTTTTGGACCTAACCGATTTTAATCCGTTTTCTGTCCATTATAATTTACAATTTCATATTAGCTTGGTAATCGTAAATGTGGACTACATTGACAAGTTGTTAAAATAAATGTATATCATTAACCTGCTACTGATGGATAATTGGCGCGTAAAAGACGTGAACGTTCCTAATTTTCAGGTTTCGAGAATTTTCGTGTCATGTGGATTAGATACCCTCTCATATTTTGTGACAGTTGTAGAGTCACAATCGGCCTCCCCGATGGCGCAGTGTAGCATCGTCGCCCTGTAATCAAGGGTTCCCGGGTTCGATACCCGGTTAAATCACATAGTGGTTCGAATCCCACTTTAAACTGTAGGTCCAGTCCCGATTAGCCTTACTGTGCATAAAGTGGACTTAAAACACCAACTCAATCAATCAAGTCACAATCAAAGGATTGACAAGTAATTTTTGCGTTATTAACATCCGTTGAAAGCATCTTTTGTTTATTTTGACGCCTAATCCGACGATGATGTATCCTAATTTCCACAGCTCGATTTCTGTTGCAGTTCAGTCGAGATTATGGGGTTCCTTCAAGGGGGGTGGGGGAGGGGCTTGTCTCACAGTCAGGGCCTGGACCATTGTCTGCAGAAGTTCTTGGGCTGGCTGTCGTCTGTGGAATGCATGTACGGAGCAGATTCTTCTCACGGCACCATCTCTTCCTGGTTTTTGCTCGTGTTGTGTCATCCGCATATTGAATCGTCCCCGCCTCTCCCTTCCCTCTTTCTTACCGCTATGTTATGAGGACTGATATTTCCTAGATCAGCAAATTCCCTTCCTGCTTGCCAGTTCATTGGCGTCACCCAGGGAAAAGTTTGAGCCGAACGTTTGTTGTGAAGTTGTGCTAGTTCTCTTGGTGGCTTGGTTGTTGACGAGTCGGATTTTGTTGTGGTCTTCTTTTTCGAGTGATTGTACGCGGAGTGCAAGGAACCCTGTTAACGTAGTGCTGCTCTTTGTCGGATTTAGCAGGTAAGGTACCATACATTGTTTATTTTGTTTTCAGAAGTGGCGAGTTGCGAACAAACAGATTGAAAAGGAGTTGAGTTCGAGATCACTGGCCTCCGTGTTGGAGTTGTGACCTCTTCACAGATTTTTTTTTTGGGTGGAGGTCGGTAGGAGAGGGGCTGTTTCTGGACCTCGCGTCTGGCTGGTCGTGGAAACTGTTCTTCGTGCCCTTAAAGGAATTACACTCACCTCACTTAGTACTCCGGCAGTATGTTTCTTTATACAGGATATTTGCGGAAGATACAAGTAAACCTACGAGTGTATCAATATACGATGTATAAAACACACCTTATTATTAACTTCGTTGTCCGTAGAATGAGCCAAAGTCGTTCTATACCGCTATTTCCCACCGCTCTCTTAGTGGTCAACTCGTAAAAGGGTTAATTAGCAATCATCACATTTCAATCCCCACGAGGAGGAAGCTTTGCAGTAGGACTGTCATTTGTTTAGTGCTGCGAGCGGCGTTAGGCACCTTTGAACACGGAAATTATCGATGACAGCCGAACACAACCGAACGATCACTGATTCGTAACTTTCCAGGCGCCAGTTCAGAAGGCGCCTGGTATAGCCTGGCTGCAACAAGTAATGAACTTCGTGTGTCGAATCCGCGGGGAAACGAAATAGTATTTCTCCACTCGGCAGACAATTCACGTAAGTGCTCGCGCCATAAATGGATTACGTGGAATCTTGCCCAGGAGATGCTCTTTTTTTATTTTGAAATGTAATGGACACCTGTGCACACTGTCCCTGAAGGAAGATTATAGGCTCGCAGCCCCGACCACGGGACATGAGCACGCCACGACATGAATAGATCAAAAGGTCACGCTACAACCTGCGACCCATGACGATTGAATTACCCAGTGTTTCAGAATGCTCTGTGCTTGCATGCGGTGAACGCTTAAGGGATGTTTTCATTGTTTCAATTCCATAATTGCAGTTTTGACTCGTTCCACTCCAGTAATTTGATTACGTCTTGTATTCGCAGATAAGCAGTTGCAACGAGTGGAGGGTTTCTTCGATGGCGAAGTGGTAACACTGTCGTCTCGTAATCAGTGTGGTCCCGGGTTTGAATTATAAGCTGGCGCAGAGTTATAGTAGTAATATGAGTGCGGATTGGGTATCTTTTAGGTGTAGATTAGACAACGCATACATACATTTACGCCCATACACATGTATGTAAGATAGATAAATGGGTACGTGTACCCTTACTATACGCATATTATATAAAGGAAGTAATTCAGAAGCTGTAAAATTTAGATACAGTACATTTTCACAGAGCTAAATTGTAACATTTGGTCCATTCCAAGTATTAATTTAACGTTGTAGCCTTGTAATCAAGGGGTTCCGGGTTCGATACCCGGTGGAAGCGTATAGTGGTTTGGATCCCACTTTATTTTCTCAATTTAGTTATTTTTGTACAGTTCCGAGCACAAATGGGATGCATTTCAGACATAAAGCACTGAAATATTTTATTTATTCATTACAGTGAATTAACCACTCAATCTTTGCAGGAACACAATTGAGTGTCTTTTGTCTTAATTCTTGTTCAAACGTGTCTATGCACCGTGTATTTCTGTTAGCCTGCCCGTAAGGAGACAGATTTCAATTCTCACTTTTGCCCATATCGTACTTGTTAGTTTTTGGAATCACTGTAGCTCAGGTTAATTCGACTTTCAGTTCTTGTTATTTATTCCACTCACTATACATCCTTGTTTCTTCTGATCCTCAACGTTACTGCCAAGATGAAGGGGAGAAGAATTATTGATGAGCTTTTTCACGGGTTGACTTAGCCAGAATAAATATAGAATCGGGTTAACTCATTTACTCTGCCAAGTTACACCCCTGTCCAGATAAAGTGGTACACCGTTGCTTCTCAACTCGCTTTTATAAGGTTTCAGCGGCTTAAGCTGCTAAGCAGCCGAGAAGATGTGAGGAGTAGTTATTGATTAGCCTGCAACACTGTCAAACTTCACAACAGCTGGTTAGGCACGGCGTGATATAAATATCGGATTGAAGTAAATTGTGAACGGTAGAAGTGAAGTTCTAGTGAATAAATTTTGGATTTGCTACACTGTCGATTTGCTTGGACGGATACAAGGTATACAGGGTGTTTCCGGGCAGATGATCCAAACTTTCAGGGATGATGGAGAAGGGCACATGTATCAATTTGAGATAAGGTCCGGATACGACTTAGTCCAAAGTTATAAGCGAAAATCGGTGTATGAAGATGTAATACTTTCATTACGTGCACAAGTTTCACAAGCTGCTACATTCACAACAGTTGTTCAAAGTGGCACCCCCCGGCTTGACATCGTCGCACAAAGTTCTGGTGTACCCGTTGGAACAACCCAGGGGTCGTTCGGACAATGTCACAGGCAGCGAGAATTCTTGCCAGGAGATCCTCTTCAGTCTCGACAGGTGTCTCGTACACAAGACTTTTCAAATGATCCCACAAGAAGAAATTAAGTGGGGACGCCACTTTGAACAACTGTTGTGAATGTAGCAGCTTATGAAACTTGTGCAGGTAATAGAAGTATTACATTTTCATACACCGATTTTCGCTTATAACTTTCGACTAAGTCGCTTTCGGACCAGGGTTCCTTATCTCAAATTGATACATGTGCCCTTCTCTATCATCCCTGAAAGTTTGTATCATCAGCCCGGAAACACCCTGTATATTTTCCGTGGGGAGAGAAAAAATAAACAGTGGATCTTGCAACACTAATTCTGCATTTTATGGTTTATGTATTCCAGCCACTCTCAACTTAATAAAAAAAGCGACTTAAAATAGCAAATATATGTGTGAACAAGGTCTGGTTAACCCACTATGATTGTGGAAGAACGTTCTACTATGCACGTGTGGACTGCAGAGAGAGCAGCGCTACTGTACCTCTGTAAGAGAGGCGGAAAAGAGGGAGTGAGCGAGGCAAGAGGCTACGTCGGTCACGTACGTGCAGTGTACTCGCTGCAAACCTGATATAAAACTCTGGATTCAATTTCAGATCAACTTTTTTATTTCATTTGTCACTTGTGATAAACTATTTTAGTTATAAACTGAAACCCATCACCTTCTTACTTTCAGCTTTTTGATAAAATTCCTTGGTTGAAAACTTTTCATGTTTTTTTTTTTAAAAAAAAAAACACATGGTGGCTATGAAAGTTTGTTCCTAGCTTCTGAGTCGTGAACGAGCGCCAACACAGGACACGAATATCCGAGCTTTGTCTATGGTACACGTTCTCACTTGACTACAAAACCCTGCGGAGCAAATACCCCCATCTTCTCTTTCTCTCGCCCTTCTCTCTCTCTCTTTCTCTTTACCCTCTCGCCTTCTGTAGCTCTTCTCTTACCCTGTTCTCTTCCTCGCTCTTCGCTTTATTTTCTCCTTTCCCCTGGACAAGTAATGATAGAATTGCAACTTTTGCCCTTCTCTCTCGCCGTTCTCTGTTCTCCTCGCTCTTTTTCTCTTTTCCCTCTCGCCAATCTCTTTTCCATCTCGCCCTTCTCTCTTTTCCTTCTCGCCCTTCTCTTACCCAGCTCTCTTTTCTTCCTTTTCGATCTCTTTTTCCCCTCTCCGATTTATTTTCTTCATCTTCGATCTCTTTTCTCTCTTCATTACTTTCTCTTACTCTCTAAACAAGTCATGAGAGAATTCCCTTCTCTCTCGCCCATATCTATTTTTCTCTCGCCGTTCTCTTTTTCCTTCTTACTCTTTTTTCTCTTTTCCCTCTCGTCCTTCGCATTCCCCTCCCGCCCTTCTCACTTTCCCCTCTCGCCCTTCTCTCTTTTCCCTCTCGCCCTTCTCACTTTCCCCTCTCGCCCTTCTCTCTTTTCCCTCTCGCCCTTCTCACTTTTCCCTCTCGCCCTTCTCTCTTTTCCCCCCTCGCCCTTCTCTCTTTTCCCCCTCGCCCTTCTCTCTTTTCCCCCTCGCCCTTATCTCTTTTCCCCCTCGCCCTTATCTCTTTTCCCCCTCGCCCTTATCTCTTTTCCCTCTCGCCCTTCTCTCTTTTCCCCCTCGCCCTTCTCTCTTTTCCCCCTCGCCCTTCTTTCTTTTCCCCCCTCGTCCTTCTCTCTTTTCCCCCTCGTCCTTCTCTCTTTTCCCCCTCGTCCTTCTCTCTTTTCCCCCTCGTCCTTCTCATTTCCGTCTCGTCGTCATTTCCCTCCTGCCGTTCTCACTTTTCCCTCTCGCCCTTTTCTCTTTTTCCTCTCGCTCTATTTTTTTCCTCCTCCCTCTTTTCTTTCGTTCTCTCGACAAGTCTTGACACAATTGCCGTTCATGTCCTTCTCTCTCGAGAAGTCATGACACACTTGGCACAAGTTTTTACACGACAACGTAAGAAAATGATGACTTTCTCGAGGCATTAAAATCAATAAACCTTCTGCACGGAAGAAAACGAAAGACGCCTCTTATGGCGTCCGATAATGAGTGAATTCGCCTGGTTGCCTGGTTCGTAGCTGGTTTGTTTGTGTTTGACGTATTTCGTAACCAAGAGACTCGCAGAATATTCAGTGTACGCATTTCGTAACCAAGAGACTCGCAGAATATTCAGTGTACGCAAGAAACCGCTGAGAGTAATCGAAGGAATGTTTGCGAGCACGTGCGCGCTATGCCCTGTTAAAAATGTAGTAGGTTGTTCATCCGCTACGTTTTGTAATATGTTTGTTCCTGTCGTTAATCAATATTTCCAGTTGTACTGCACAAACAAGGTAGAGAACTTCGCAATGATGGGTCCTCTGAGATTAGGATTAGTTGCTTACTTAATCTTATATTCTCCCTTTGAATTCTTTAAACTTTTCTGTTTTTGTTTTATTGTAACTTCTATATAATTTTCCAACTTCTATTCCTCATCATAGTATCTTTTTCGTGATCTCTTTTTCTCTAATTTTTCCTTTATTCCCTTGTCCTTTTTCACTCCATCCGTGACATTTCTTTAATTCTCTTCTCTCTTTTTCCTCTATCATTTTCTCTTGACTCTATCCTTGTCACGCTTTTTATTTCTACTAATTTTTGCAATTTTCTGTGCCTGGCTTCTCTAGTCCCTTTCATTCTCCTTCCTCTCATTCTTCCAACTTTTTAATTCTCCTTACTCTTTGATTCATTTTCCTTCTCATTCTTCCAACTCTTTGATTCATTTTCCTTCTCATTCTTCCAACGCTTTGTTCCATTCTCCTTCTCATTCTTCGAACGCTTTGTTTCATTCTCCTTCTCATTCTTCCAACACTTTGTTTTATTCTCCTTCCTCTCAGTCTTCCAACTCTTCCTTCCCTCTCCTTCCTCTCATTCTTCCAACTCTTTGTTTAATTCCCTTTCCTCTCTTTCTTCCAACCCTTCCTTCTCTCTCCTTCCTCTCATTCTTCCCTTTGTTTCATTCTGCTTTCTCTCATTCTTCTTACTCTTCTTTCATTCTCTAGATTTAATCTCTATATGTTTAAGACTCTTCTTTCATAAAGTTTTAAAGTTATTCCTATGCGATTCAGCAAATTTTTTTAGGCTCACTACAAATGTGGCACTTCTCTTGATTTATACAAGATAGATACCAGTGCCACCTGAATCTTATTTCATCTACAACAGTGTCCCTGTCCAGTCTGATCTTATCTGTTGGTGAAATTAGTTCCTTAACTTGAAATTCGAAAGATCGTTTGTAATTTTCTTTCCTCAAAATTGAATATTCATAGATCAATTTTTAGAAGATCTATAGCAGTCCCAGAATGCGTAACAATATGGAAGTTAACACTGAAGAAACGAATTATAGGCTCATATCTACAGGACGAACTGTCAAGTAATAATAAGAAAACCTAATTGTAGGTAACAATTAGTTTGCATCAGTACTAAATGAGAAAATCAGATGATGCATGTTATTTTCCTGTTTATAAACCTTTATCCTCTCATATTAAAGAATCTAATGATCAAAAACGTACGATCCCTTACACTAAAAGAGGAACATAAACCAATATTTTTAGAATATCAAATCTTAAAAAGACATATGGATCTAAAAAGAGATTTAACAACAGGGAAGTGGAGAAGGTTATATAATACTAAACTGCGCCATCTGTAGTCATTAGAATTATGTCATCTGTATTATTAGAATAATTAGACCAGATACTGATTGCAGCAAGTGAAGATAGTAATGGTCTGTTTTCAAACTTCAGACTTTGTATATTTGAGAAGCCATATTCCACTGTTCGAACACCAAAAAAGATGCTGAGAAAAGTTTAATAAAATGTAATAGATTAATTGGAATTTTGAAAAGAAATTTTTAAAATGAAATGAGAAAAGAAATTTAAATTAGATACCATATTCACAACATAATTTCTATATTCAGAATCTCAAGAAAGATATTTGGACCTAAAGGTGATGAACCAAATAAGTGAGAAGCTTACATACTGAACTGCATCATATGTTCATCCACTGATATTAGAATACTTAAATCAACAAGACTTCTTTGGTAGGCCACGTAGTACTCATGGGAATTCATAGGGAAGTTTACAGGGAAACCTAGTGGTAAGAGACCTAATAATGACCATATTAAGATGGGCCTGAAGAGGTTTCATAATGGGGTGAAGAGTGGATTGTTTTTACCCAGGATAGGGAGAGATGGAAAGTCGCGGCAATGAACCTTTGAGTTTAGGTATGCTAGAGACTTGGAAGTACAATTGTGTTATTTCACGTACACGATTGAGAGACTTCCTATGGGAACAATTATAGCACAATTAATCATTAAACAGAAATTTTCGGAGAGAGTAAATATATTATGCTTGCTTTTGATTGAATTTCAATCCGACAGGTGGAGATGATAACCTGTTTTATGCCTAGGTGAACATAATTATCAAAGAGTATTGGCATTGAATCGAGTTACTGTATGATTATTGCATTATTTCGAATTACGGTAAATAAAACAACAAGAAAACATATAATTGCGTTTACATCCCTGGAGATCTTCAACTGAAGCATGTAGCTTAACGGGATAGAGTTAATGAAATTCTAAGTAGATCGTGTACGATGACGCTGGGCATAGTTGTGAGCTGTTCATCCATCCTTTTACAACCTATACAGCACATGCTCTTGAACGTATTTTTCTTAGCACATAGCTTTTCTGCCGTTTCAATCTAATCGCGACGATGAGAATGAAATGGCGAGGTCATGAAATTGATGAAGGGACGCACACAAACGCTCAGGACGCGACTCGAACCCGGAACGTTCGATGAATACTCTGAACTAACCCAGACATGTGTTCTGGGTTTGGAGATAAACTCTGTTGCTGAACTAAACCACACATCTGTTCTGGGTTTGGAGATAAACATTGTTGCTGAACTAAGCCAGACATGTGTTCTGGGTTTGGAGATAAACTCTGTTGCTGAACTAAACCAGACATGTGTTCTGGTTTGGAGATGAACTCGGTTGCTGAACTAAACCAGACATGTGTTCTGGGTTTGGAGATAAACTCTGTTGCTGAACTAAACCAGACATGTGTTCTGGGTTTGGAGATAAACTCTGTTGCTGAACTAAACCAGACATGTGTTCTGGGTTTGGATATAAACTCTGTTGCTGAACTAAACCAGACATGTGTTCTGGGTTTGGAGATAAACTCTGTTGCTGAACTAAACCAGACATGTGTTCTGGGTTTGGAGATAAACTCTGTTGCTGAACTAAACCAGACATGTGTTCTGGGTTTGGAGATGAACTCGATCGCACGCCTGCTGCCTATTTGAAACTTTAGTTCAGAAATTGGGTCTCATAAGCAAAACGTTACAAGAGACAAGACGAGACGGCCATTTTTACGAGACAGACCAAAGTCTCGTCTGATGGACAATGCTAATAACAATACATTGGAAATAAAGTAATACTGTATTAGTATTTGTTTATAATAATTGTTACTTGATTATTTTATTTTAATCTTCAACTGTTTCAACTGAACTTCCCTCATACTTTTTTTGGCAACGCAAATTGCAGTGAGAAGTGTTTCCATCTGTCAAGATCGAAACAAACCTATTACATATAAAAAGTTGAACACCATGGTACAGAAACTCTCGGAGAGCCATGGATGCTATGCGACTTTTTTCATTGGGTGACACGTGGACAGTACATAAGTCCCATCGCCGCTATTTTCTGGCTTTCGTGACCCGAGCCTGCTACTTCTGATTTTCAAGTAGCTACCCAATAGTCCTCACGATGCTGCGCCATCACGAAATTCCAACGAGACTCCCATCAGGAATCGAAGCAGGGACCGTTCGCACCACAAATGAGAACGCTAACCAGGGGTAGACAAAACTTAAAATAATTCAGGCGCCAGCAGCTTTTTCTCGGGAGCCAGCGCATATATATATATATATATATTTTATTTATACAGGGTGAGTATTACCACCGGAAATATTTCGTGAACAACATTACATATTGAAAAACTACTCTCGTAGATATAAAGGTATGAGAGAGCCTTATGAAATTAGTGGACACAATACGTTCGTAAGGAAGTACGATTTTCAACACAAACTTACGTTTTTTTTTTAAAAAAATGGAAACCCCCATATTGTTTTTAGTGCTATTGAAAGTAGGGAAAAGTTCATTAAGAATGGAGTTTGTTACATTGTAATGCAAGTAGTTCTCAAGTAATTGTAACGTGAAGTTGACGCTTGAAACAAACATCTCAGAAGTAGTGCTGTATCGACTTATCGAATATCGATATATCGACGTATCTGATATTGGTATATATCGACGTCGATATTTTTACGATATCGACTTTTCGATATTTTAAAAATATCGACTCTACATCGATAATGTATGTACATATAATATAATGTTCTATATAAATACATTTAAAAATACTTACTGTACTCGTTATGTTTTTGAAAAAGTAATGGAAATTCCCATGAGCGAACTAGATTTTTTTGGAAATAATTTAAAACTGAATTTGAAAATTCAGGTGCGAAGTGAAAATTTTCAGGCGCCATGGCAACAGTGCGCCCTGTATTTATCAACCCCTGGCGCTAACCATTCAACCATGCTTGCGTTTAGTGTTCTGGACTCTACCGGTACCAGAGGCGTATATTCGGGGCTATCTAGGCTATCTGCGAAGCCCAGACTCGGTGAATAAAATACAGAAAAAAATCTATCACGATATTGTGCATACAATTGTTCATTTCAATAAGAAGATGAACTTGTTTTCTTAGAGGAGTTGGAGACATTGCCGGCTTTCTTTGAATTCACGAGACGGCTGGCCCAGCGCCGGCAGGCAACTCCACGGGGGAGACGGGCAAGCTTGACAGGGCTACCTTAAGAATCACCCGATCAATGTTGCAAACCAATTTTTCCCAGCATGTAATTTCCCCAGGATCGGGGAATTGTGGAGTCAAACTGTTACAGGGGAGAGAACAGGGTTGCATATGGCGGGGAAAAAAACCTCTGAACTTCCTCAACAGTCTGGGTCAATGTTGCAAACCAATTTTTCCCAGCATGTAATTTTCTCAGGAATGGGGAATTTTGAAGCCAAATTATCGCAGGCAAGGGTAAAGTGTGTCATATGGCAGGGACAAGAACATCATTGAACGCTTGCAGAGGAGTTGAAAGAGAGGTCGTTGATCTTCAAACAACTAGAGATACAGTGGGGAGTAGAAAATTGTTGGCTGACCGGGAATGGTTTGAGTGCATCTAAAAATTACCGAAATGACAAGGACCAACCAGTTCTAGTCTAGATCGAGTCGAGTGGTCCTGGCGCGTGGATTTTTTTTTAGAGGCAGCGTGTGAATACAGTAGTGAGTGGATTGTATTTTTGTGAATGATATGTGCTGTGTTGTGTTGTGAATTGAAATGAGGGACATAATTGACAACCTGTCTATTCGGCTTACGAATGACGATAAGCTCCAAATCGTTGTGGATTTTTCTTGTATGAACCGATAAGCCAATGGGGATGGGACCTACAGTTAATGTGATATCTAAACCACCATGTATCGAACCCGGGACCACTTAGTTTCAAGGCCACGACGTTACCACTGTGCCAACAAGCAGTACCCGAACTTAAAATCGTGAAAATAGGTAGGTTCAAATTTTATTTTTATTCTCGTATATAGGCCTACATAATATTTCACAATATGGGCCTCTTATTTATGCAAATAAGAATGAAATTCTTGAAATCCTTTCCTTACTGACAGTGTACATTTCCATGTTTTATTTATGAGGTATATATTTTTAACCACAGAACCACATCACTTCAACCGCCACCCCAAATGAGTTAAAAAAACACCCCCACCAGCAAATTTTTGTCCATTCGAACACTATGATACGGTGCGATAGCCCAGGTTCTTAACCCAGTATACGCCACTGCTTGCAATATACGTAGATATAACAACTGTACGTGCGTCGAGTGTGCGTACGTTTTTGTTTGAGAAACTACTCCAATGTACGGGGAGGAAAACATCACTGTAAGATATTGCATTAGGAAAGTAAAGTGCTATCTTCAGTACCTACCGAAGGCCATTGCATCGACACGCAAGGCTGTGTACAGGTTGTAGCTCTACGGCTGCGCACGCGAGTGGGGGCTGGGGGTATCCTGCCCAGTTGGGTCACGATATCAAATGACCGACTTGGCACACTTTAGGTCACGCGACACGAGGCTTGATGTATACAATCACGGGACTCCAGAAAGACGCATTACCTTGAAAGGAGGAGTCTATTGTAAATCTTGGTTGTTCGTTAGTTTGCTTTCTGATCGAGGCATCGAGTCCTGCACCACCTTGACTCGTCTTGAAATCAAACTTCATTGTATATACATATATTTTTATTTCTACAGGAGTTCATGGGTTTAAATCTGTGCTGGAACTTAATTCGAGCTTAAGTTTATCTTATCTAAGTCCACTTTATGCAGAGAAAGGCTAATCGAGGCTGGACTTACAGTTTAAATTGGGATCCGAGCCACTATGTGCCTCTATCGAACCCGAAACCAAGTGATTACATCGAGGATGCTATTTGAGCCTACGATTAGCTGATAATGGCGTCGACTTGTAATCTAGGTGGTCCGGATTCGATCTCTGATGGAGACACACCACACGGTGGTTGGGATGTCACATTAATCTGTAATTTCAGTCCCGATTAGCCTATTTGAGCATGAAGTAGCACAACCTTCTGCCAAAATTCCACAACGGAAAGTGGATCTTTTACATTGACTTAAGCACACGCACGCATGCGCGAGCGCGCACCGACCTCCGTGGCGGAGTGGTTAGTACAAGGCGCTACGACGCTAAGGGTCCCGGGCTCGAATCTCTGCCTGAACATGGCTGTTCTTTGTGAGTGTCTCTTCATCAATTTAATCATATCAGTACTCATCTTCTGCAGTGAAAGCGCCGTCGCCTTGTAATCAAGGGGTCTCGGGTTCGGATCCCACTTTAAAGTGTAGGTCCAGTCCCGACTAGCCTTATTGTGCATAAGGTGGACTTAAAACACCAAATGAACCAACCAACCAACACTCATCTTCACTTTCGCGATTAGTCAACATTGGCAGAAATCGAAGTAAATGAAACCAAATTAGTCAATTAACACACACACACACACAAACACAGAAAAAGAGAGAGAGAGAGAGAGAGAGAGAGAGAGAGAGAGAGAGAGAGAGAGAGAGAGAGAAGGGTCACCTTAGCACCAAGCACCCACTCACAGTAAACTAGACAAATAGGAAAGAAAAAAATGTTATTTTTAAACTTAATTTAAAAATCATTCAAACACTTTTTCTAGATTTCTTAGTCGTCAACTTCCGAACATTAGGGCTGCCAACACCATACATTGGATTGCCTTAGATTAGAAACATATTGCAATTTGAGTGGTGGTTTCTATACACTTTTGGACATTTCTTACCCACCGAATTAATTCAAGTCCTGAAACTTGTTGATCAAACCACCACCTCAGCACAACAGAAGGAAGCGAACCGATATTGAATGTTTGAGCGTATGTACTCTGTTCATGGACATCACACAGTCCCCCACCTGCGTAGAAAACGATTAATCTCAGCACGATAATCGTTGCCCAGACGACCTCAATAAGTCGAGCGTGTGTCAGACAACGCGCGGGGCAAAAAGGAAACGTAGGAAGCTACGTCGGGAAGATCAATGGTAGGGGTGACGTCTTTACTACCACTGGCCCGGGAGTAAACTCTGCCCTGGTGTACCGTATTTTACCGCAAAAGCGTCACGGGTTTTATGGCTTTTTTCTTCAATAAAAGTTGATTGATTTCAAGATTGATTTTGTTTATTTTACTTCGCTTTTCTGCCACATTTATTAATCGCGAAGTTGAGGATGGCTGATGATGAAATTGATACACTAACATCCCAGGCCGGGATTCGAACCCGGGACCTCTGGCGTCGTAGCACTTTCTGATAACCTCTCTCTCAAAGTTTTGAATGCGACTGTTATGTAAAGCTTTTTTTATTATTATTAAAAAAAATCGTCAGTATTACCGGTACTTAAAAATCATTTAATACTAAACTGTTGGTGCAATATTAGGATGCACATTATAGTCGCAAATCCACATTAAAATCTGGCTGTGACTGCATCACATTACAAACCACACAAGACCTCTTCCTGCCTGCATACGAAATTCGCGCTCCTCCCACCACTAGCGCCGCGTACGGACGCCATCCTAACTTACTTTCCGGACGCACCTCGTATTTCGGAAGTCGAGACGAGAACAAGACATTCGAGATCGAGACACTGTTGAGCCTTGTCTCGTCACCATCCGTATACCGGATAATTCCGGATAAAGAGCTACGAAGGTGCTTTAATTCCAGAACAGTGCTAGCGGCATTGATTTTGGCATTATCGCACTTCGTTGTCCTAAAGAAGAAGACATTTGCAACTTCGTGAGTTAATGACGTATTGAGAGCTTCGTATCAAGATGGCTCTCACTGATGGAAATGAGGCTTATCGCCGTCTAGATGGAGCGTGGAAATGGCGTCATCCCCCCTCCTTCTCCGCCTTTGCATTGGCAAATAGCCATTTAGGATGCTGAATGCTTAATCCGGGGTGGAAATTATCCATGAACTGAAATAAAATTCATCCTGCTAATTTATGCTTCAGGGCAGACTCCTGAGTTTCTATAGTTCGTGAGGTTTAATCTGGTTTCCCATTGGTACCGAGGGCTCAGTCTGTCCGCAGAACTATACCCGGGCCACGCTAAGAACCGGCCCCCATTCACAGTGCAGAACGGTTATGTTGACAAAAATCTTGTATCCCTGCTGACTGCTTCGGGGAGGAGGGATTTTAATGTTGCCGCTTTTTGCCCAAACAGGGAGGCAGCGGTAGGCATAATTGGTTGTTGGCCGCAGCTTTCTTCGTAGATAAACGCGGCAACAGAGGATCACTCCCATAAATACATTTCCCTCGCTGGCTGTTACCGTGGTAGCAGTTTATACTGCTCGCATTTCCAGCTGGTGGCTGGAAAACAACGAATTAGCTTCGACTAACATCGGGCATTTTCGTGTGACCAGGCACCGAACGTTGTTGGCGGGACGAAACAATTGAGCATCGGACACACCACATGTTGCCAAACGTACTGCAAAACGGGGGGGGGGGGAGAGTTGATCAGCGCAGTTACTGGATAAAAGTTGTACAATAGTACACAAAGAACGCAAAATTCTGTACAAACAAGCTAATATAAACAAGCTTGGCAACGTTGCAACGGGATAGCGATATTACGCCTACAGCTTTTACTTCGCAACTGAGGTTGTCGATACGCATTGAGCCACACACCCTCTCGCAGCCGATTGGTGGACAAAGAGCGTTACGTGTCATTCACCAGATGAGCCTACGATCAGAATAAGCCCGACTCGCCTGAAAGCTGGTTTGGGAACTAAAAGAAGAGAGAGAAACGGATTGAGTGCTTGTATCAGAAAACTTCTGGTGTCTCTAGAAATATTTTAACATACAGCATTATCGAATACAATTAGCTCTGAAAGATACTTTTGGACAAATGGACATTGCGACTTTTGATGGCATATTTTACATTTGAATTCTGATGGTATTTTTCTATAATTGCTCCTCAATTTCGCCAACAGCGATTCGAATTTTTTCATTGACCTCTCCATTCCCAAAGAAAATAACCCAAGGGCGTCAATTTGCGCCATCTATGTTTTTCTCCGTCGGCCGGTCATGTAGACTGAAATAATCACATACTTGGCGAGACATGTTTTTCACAGTACTCAAATTATCCGTATGTTTTAACGTTGTTATACCTATGCAGCTGACGTGTCGTAACAGTGTTGCCACGTGGCAACCGTATGTTGTGTTTCTTTTAGCGTCGCTTTTCTTCCACTTTAAAGGTTGAGTGATTATTGGATGAAATTAATGTAGTGAACACCCATGCTCAAGCAGGGACTCGAACCCGGGAAACTTCGATGGAGAGATCGAAAGTCGACAACTATGCTTGACCATCGATCTGGCTGTATATTATATTGGCATTAGTATTTTGTAAATTCGAAAAGATTATTCATTGTTCACCCTGCACATAATATACTGAATAAATACAGGGCGAGTCACAACTACATCGTAACCGAAAGGTACAAAGTGATATTTAATGATACTGGAGAGAAATGCTTATTTTTCTAAACTTTACCTTTACAAATACTCCTCACAATAAACTCTTTCACCTTCTTCAAAGCGCAGTAAGCTTTCTCTTCACCTGACGTCATACTGATTGACGAGAACTCTCCTACCGACTCTCCTTCATCCCTTGCCAGGCACTGTATTAATCTCTTTTGGTTATGTTGTAGTGTAGTGAAGTACCAAAATCTTGGGAAATGTAATGAATCGCCCTGTATATAAAGTGAACATTTTATTAGGCAATATTCTGCGCCAGTGTGCAGTTTTGTTGCTCTAGTGATTACTTTGGAAGGAAATCCCACACCCGAACCTCTCCGTAAATATCACCACAGTAATATTTGCATGTTTGCCCCATTGGACACAGTACACAGTTTTTTCCTATTAATTTACTCCATTATCCACTGCATGACCATATCCATTTATTTTCGCGATGATGTGAAAGAAATACATTTTTTTTATTTATTTCAATTTCATTTCTTGCAGTTAACAGCTTCAAATTGCCTTGTTGTTAACCCATTGTTGCTGCGGTGTCTGTTGGGTAAATGGCAGTTTGCATGATGCACAAAGTTGAAACAGGATCTGAATGTATATCATTTTAACTTGCATGTGAAGACAAACCGGATATCATTACTGCAAAGAATCTGATCTTATCTCCACCTTTTTTTTCCTTTCAAAGGAACACGCACTGATGTGCCTTGCTGATTGGGAAGCAATTGGTATATTCATTCATGTTCTAGTGATACGCCCAGTAAGTGCAGCAAATGCATTTCTCCTCCCTCTTATTCCCTCTCTTCTCCTTCTACTACTCTTATCTCTCGCTTTCCCTCTTGTCTTTTGCTTACCCTCTTCTCTCTTTCACTTATATTTGTCTCTTATCTCTCTCTCTCTCTCTCTCTCTCTCTCTCTCTCCCGCTTCTCTATCTTTTCGTCTTATCTCTTTCCCTTCTATTTTCCCTTCTCTCTATCTTTTCATCTTTAACTCTTTCCCTTCTCTCTTTCTCTTCTTTCTATCTTTTCCTCTTATATCTTTCCCTTCTCCCTTTTTTCATTCACTCTCTCTCTCTCTCTCTCTCTTTCCCTTCTCTCTCTCTCCCTCTCTTTCCCTTCTCTCTCTCTCCCTCTCTTTCCCTTCTCTCTCTCTCTCTCTCTCTTTCCCTTCTCTATCTCTCTCCCTCTTTCCCTTCTCTCTCTCTCTCCCTCTTCTCTTTCTCTTTCCCTTCTCTCTCTCTCTTTCCCTTCTATCTCTCTCTCTTTCCCTTCTCTCTCTCTCTTTCCCTTCTCTCTCTCTCTTTCCCTTCTCTCTCTCTCTCTCTTTCCCTTCTCTCTCTCTCTCTCTTTCCCTTCTCTCTCTCTCTTTCCCTTCTCTATCTTTTCCTCTTATCTTTCCCTTCTCTATCTCTCTCCCTCCCTTCTCTATCTTTTCCTCTTATCTTTCCCTTCTCTATCTCTTTCCCTTCTATTTCTTTCTTTCCCTTTCTATCTCTTTCCCTTTCTATCTTTCTCTCTCCCTCTTCTCACTTTTTCTCTTCTCTCTTTTCTCTTTCTCTTTTCTCTTTTCTCTTTCCATTCTCTCTTTTCTCTTTCCCTTCTCTCTATATTTTCCTCTTATCTCTTTCCCTTCTCTTCCTCTCTTTTCACTTGTCTCTCTCCTCTGTTTTCTCTCTATCTTTCCCTATTTTCTTCCTTCTTCTCTCTCTGTGGTTAGCACAGGAGTTGAGTAGTTGAATCCCGACCTGAACATGTGCGTCCTTTGCTAGTGTCCCTTCATCAATATAATCACATCATATATCATCGTAATTAGCTTCGCAATTGGCCAAAAGTGACAGAAAAGCGAAGTAAAATAAACCAAATCAATCCCACAGTTTCTCACTTCCCTACTTTTTTCTCTTTTCTCTAATTTTCATTCCTACTTTTCTCTCCCCCTCTCTCGCCTCTTTTTATTTCTTCTCTTTTCTATTCCCATTTCCCTCTTATTTCCTCATTTCTCTTTTCTTTCACTTTACCTCCCTTTCCTTTCTGTCTCACCCTGTCTCTTTCCCCCATACTCCTGTACTTCTACATCAGACGTCTTGCATCTATGTGCTTGTTCTCAGCTTCCTTTGTTAGGTCTGTCATATGGAAAAGAACATTGTGTCACGGTCAACTGGTTTTTCTTTTACAAGTTCAAGCGACCTTTTTGGCACCCTGCTGTTAATTTCAATTTATTTAACATGTTCTCCTGACCTTCATGTCGGTTCAATTGTGCTCACGGAATGTCATTTGTTTTCCTAGATCGTGTCACCATCATCTGATTTGATGTAGTCTGAGAATTAACGTTTTTGTCCAGTGTTTTGCATTGAAAGAGAAAGTTCCTGCCATTTCCATGCTTCAAATGTTGGAAAAGGACCCCCAGTCGACCCCCCAAAACGTGATAACCTACTCCTCTCACAATCAATTTGAATCGCTCTGCCCAGAGGTTCGTCCCTATTATCGTGTTCCTTGCAAGTTTTCAAGTAGAATACACCGTGAAGCAGTGTTGCCAGTGCCTCAACCAACTCGAAACGAGGCTGAGAAGGGGCTAAATGTTTGATTGCACTGCCAGGTTGCTTTTCGCCCACCATGCAATAATGATAAAACCTCAGCGGTGGCAGCCCGATGAAATTTTCAAGGGAATTCTCTCCAGTGCAGTGTTGCCATACCTCGATGGTAACAAAATCCCTTTTCCTGTGATTATTCCCCTTTCTGATCAAAATAATTTCCCTCTTGAGGGTTATTATATTTTCGGAGAAAAAGTTAGGCAGTTAGTTCTTTAAGATGTCTTCCATACATGTAGATGACATTGGACTCGGAATTTTAGGATGTGAGAGGTGTCAGATATCCCTCCCGAAAGATCCTCGTAACGTCTGCGTCTGAGGGTTTCTTTCGTCATGGTCGAGCTGTACGACGAGTCTGCATTTAATTGCCCACACTGTCTGCCCAAAACGTACAATGTTTCCGTCGTAAACGTGGCAACCGCGAATCTGTGACACGTGGTTGCATACATATAGGAGACGGCCTCCCGCTGGCGTACTGGTAACGTCGACGCCTTATAAACAAGGGGTACCGGGTTCGATACAAGGTCGAGGCACATGGTACGGTGGTTCGGGTTCCACTTTAAACTGTAGGTCCAGTCCCGATTACCCTATCTGTCCATAAAGTGTACATAAAACAACGATTCATCTTCGCGATTAGCCATAAGTGGCAGAAAAGCGATGTAAAATGACCAATCAAAGCCAACATTAGAAACTTATCCCCATATTATAAGGAATTTATGTAAAAATTCCGTCATCTGGCCACACTGACTAGGTGGTGGATGTTTTCTTGGATTTCGTCTGGCGAAGTGGGTCGCCTGCCGTGGTTTCAGCAGGCGGGAAACACACGTGCGCTCAGGCTATTGACATTTTGTATCGATTGCAACCCGCGGCCCTACCTTTCAAATTTCCTATCCACAGTGGACTGGAGGATGGCAGGGAACCCGCGTGGGCTTGTTAGCAACGCACGCAAACCGCCCGCGTTCTGTTGGATGTGTGTACACATTGCCCCCGTCCATTTCATCTTTTTCTTCCCTCGATATTTGACTTTTGTATTTCTCTCGTCTTTATTATTTTGTTTATTCTCTCACATTTGCCTCTTTTTAAAGCTCTGGATTCGAGTCTCTGTCTTTAATTTCATCCAATCACTATTCATCCTTATCGCTACAATTAGCTAAAAGAAAAATTGGAAGTTTACTGTGAAAAAAATGCAACACTTTCTTCTTTTCCTTTCCTTTTTTGTCGTTGATTTGCTCTCTCTCTCTTTTTTTACTTATATATTCTCTTCCTTTCCTCTTTTCGCTTTCTCCTTTCCTAGTCCTATTTCTTTCTTTTCTTTACCTTTTATTTTCTTATTCTTCTCCTTTCCTCCTCTAGGTGAGTCGTTACGAGTTCGATACCCGGTGGAGGCTCATAGTAGTTCAGATCCAACTTTAAACTGTAGGTCCAGTCCCGATTAGCCTTACTGTGCATAAAGTGGACTTAAAACACCAACTCAATCAATCAATTATTTCCTCTTCTCTTAGCCCCCCCCCCTCTTTCTATTAATCGTCTGATCGTTTCTTGTTGCTTATCTGTGAATTATATTCTCGGCGAACGATTTCTCAGCACCCTTTCAAAGTTTCCAACGACTTTTTGTAGAAGGTCCAAATATTCTACTAAACTTACTTTTAAATCCTAAAAATGTTCCCATGCCTTTTTCAGTATTCTTGATAAATTCCCTTTTCTCAATATACCTTAGCCATTTTATTTCTTTTTTAGTATCTTTCATAAGTGAATTATCATTTCCCTATGCCTAGGGCTGTGCGGTATGGATTTATCAATATTATAATTCGATGTCGTTTTAATATCGAGTAACGAAAATATCGACGTTGATATTGATTTTCGATATAACTAAATATCTTTGTGCACTGGCGTGTCCAGGATTTTCGAATGGGAGGGGTTATATATATACTTGTTCTTGGTAGTCCGCCCTCATTTTGTCATATTTTCCTACCTTTGGCGTTCTTCTTGTAGCAATACTGGGCGAAAGGGTGGTTTATAACCCTCATTAACCTCCCTTGGGTACGCCACTGTCTTTGTCCGACGTTGCAATTTTAACCAAGAGAAACAGAGAATAGTTTTCTTTTGTCGACCTAAGTGCAAATGGGGGTCCCACATAACAATGAAGTCGTACGCTCTATACTCGGTAGTTATTAACAAGGGGGGGGGGGGCTAAAAATAAGCGAGAATATTGTGCTGCGGCAATCCGCATGTACGTACAGTCACGGACATTTCTGAGTTGTATCGTTACAACTGTACAAGTCGATCACAAGTTTGTTATAAGGACCATTGTTTATCTCGATGATGTCAGTACGGTCGATATTATCGACATATCGAGGTCTATATCGATATATCGCACGGCCTTACCTGTGTCCCCTTTCCCTTCCAAGGTCAGTCTAACAGTTGCTTCATACTGAGATCTAATACGATGTGGTCACATCACCAGTATTATTCAAAATTTGTTTTTTTATTGGCCTGTCCACATACACAGTGCTGCCATCTGTCGAGAACATTTGTTTTTAATATAGGTATTTTCATGTTTCTAGGTCCAGGTGGTTGGACTGTAAACGTTTCAAAATGTAAGGAAATTAACATTCCGGTTTCCTCCTTAGGGGTTGAATCTCTAGAAACCTCTTCGTAGTGTGTTCTTACGTCATAAGAGGAACACACCCGTAAACTTTCAGGTTTCTAGACCGTATTAAGATTTGGAGAAATTATTTCGACTCCATTTTTACAAACTTCCTGAAATTCAAATTCAATTTTCTAGAGATCTGAATTCACACTTCAATTCAATTTGTGCTAGGTGCTGAAATGTTTAAATTTGGATCCCTAGAACAAAGAAATGTGAATTTTACGATGGTTTGTAAGAGTAAAGTCTAAATAATTCCTGCAAATACTTATATGATAGGAAAACACAAATTGTTTTGCTGGTAAGATGAAAGCTGTTTATTGTGTGAATGTAGTAAAAAGTCTGAATAACACTAAATTGAAGATGAAGTCCAATACAAATTTTCATTTCTCCTTAATTTATTCACAGTCAATATGAAGCTAATTCTCAGATACTTATCAGTAAGAAGTCTTACTAAGCGAATTAGTGGAAGTTAGATAAAGCAGATACTGAATGTTAGTTAGTTAACACCCGTTTGTAATTGTTGTAAAGCTATGGCGGAACTTCAACGAGCGTGATCCTGTAGAAAACTATAGGCCTACTCGTCGCAACAGCTACCTGAGTAGTGAAAGTGGGAACTACTGCCATCTAGTTCCCTTGTTGTGAATTATTTCCAGATCATGCTTATCCGGCGAGTGATTTCGAGAGAATCGCGTTGCAACCTGTTACATGTTGCTGCTCTGAAGGTTGTAATGGATAACTCCCAGTACACGTTTTCTTGTTATTTTCTTTTGCGCTGAATCTTTTTCACAGTAATATGTTTCTCACTTAATATGTTTATCGGGAATATCTTTCGCTAATAACCCGTCTCGAAGTAAGTTCTATGGCGATTAAAACTCGGCAATTTATTTCGCGATTAAGCAGCTTGGAGGAATTTTATTCACGATTAAGCAGTTTTATTGGGATTTTCTTCGCGATTAAGCAGCTTTGAAGCGATTTCTTTCGCGATTAAGCAGCTTAGACGTGATTTATTTCGCAATGAAGCATCTTCGAAGCGATTTCTTTCGCGATGAAGCATCTTCGAAGCGATTTCTTTGGCGATGAAGCATCTTCGAGGCGATTTCTTTGGCGATGAAGCATCTTCGAGGCGATTTCTTTGGCGATGAAGCATCTTCGAGGCGATTTCTTTGGCGATGAAGCATCTTCGAGGCGATTTCTTTGGCGATGAAGCATCTTCGAGGCGATTTCTTTGGCGATGAAGCATCTTCGAGGCGATTTCTTTGGCGATGAAGCATCTTCGAGGCGATTTCTTTGGCGATGAAGCATCTTCGAGGCGATTTCTTTGGCGATGAAGCATCTTCGAGGCGATTTCTTTGGCGATGAAGCATCTTCGAGGCGATTTCTTTGGCGATGAAGCATCTTCGAGGCGATTTCTTTGGCGATGAAGCATCTTCGAGGCGATTTCTTTGGCGATGAAGCATCTTCGAGGCGATTTCTTTGGCGATGAAGCATCTTCGAGGCGATTTCTTTGGCGATGAAGCATCTTCGAGGCGATTTCTTTGGCGATGAAGCATCTACGAGGCGATTTCTTTGGCGATGAAGCATCTTCGAGGCGATTTCTTTGGCGATGAAGCATCTACGAGGCGATTTCTTTGGCGATGAAGCATCTACGAGGCGATTTCTTTGGCGATGAAGCATCTACGAGGCGATTTCTTTGGCGATGAAGCATCTACGAGGCGATTTCTTTGGCGATGAAGCATCTACGAGGCGATTTCTTTGGCGATGAAGCATCTACGAGGCGATTTCTTTGGCGATGAAGCATCTACGAGGCGATTTCTTTGGCGATGAAGCATCTACGAGGCGATTTCTTTCGCGATGAAGCATCTACGAGGCGATTTCTTTCGCGATGAAGCATCTACGAGGCGATTTCTTTCGCGATGAAGCATCTACGAGGCGATTTCTTTCGCGATGAAGCATCTACGAGGCGATTTCTTTCGCGATGAAGCATCTACGAGGCGATTTCTTTCGCGATGAAGCATCTACGAGGCGATTTCTTTGGCGATGAAGCATCTACGAGGCGATTTCTTTGGCGATGAAGCATCTACGAGGCGATTTCTTTGGCGATGAAGCATCTACGAGGCGATTTCTTTGGCGATGAAGCGGCTTCGAGGCGATTTCTTTGGCGATGAAGCATCTACGAGGCGATTTCTTTGGCGATGAAGCGGCTTCGAGGCGATTTCTTTGGCGATGAAGCGGCTTCGAGGCGATTTCTTTGGCGATGAAGCGGCTTCGAGGCGATTTCTTTGGCGATGAAGCGGCTTCGAGGCGATTTCTTTCGCGATTAAGCAGCTACTAGGCGACTTATTTCGCGATTAAGCAGCTTTTAGGGAATTAAACCCTCTCTTTTTCCTAGTGTTTCTAAAAAATGAACGCTAAAGGCAGGAACATATGGCAAAATGAGGAATGAATACTAAAAAAGTACATATACCTCCCCTTCGAAAATCCTGGGCACGCCACTGATGGGGATTACGTTTGGAAGTACTGAATATGTAAATATAATTTTAGAAATGGCTTTCCTAGTTTGCATATTGTAGAAATTTTCTACATCCATTTGTAATCTGACTTTTTCCATTGTAATTTTGTGTAATATGTACTACGTATAAGAATATCCACTACAATGTGCAATCTTGGCCATATTGTTTAATTTGTCTCAAACGGAATTTCAACTTAATTATTAATGGAGAAGCAAAATATTTGATTCGACAATTCCTCATCCATCAACAGAAGTAGGGCGAAAAGTTGCTGGGTTATCGCAAGACGAAAAAGAACAAGCTTAATAATTTAATTTCCATTTGACGCAGACAGCGTACAGTTTCCTTTGCAGGGACCAGCTCCACAGGAACTTGCAAAAAAATGTCAGTCGCGCAGTACGATCCTTATGTAATTTTCGAGACCTTGGCCACCAATTAAAGAAAGTGACCTGGCTCAATTGACCTTCGTCAAAACAGGTTGATGCGTACATGGCGAGAGAGAGGAACGGATGTAGGTACTAATCAACGCCAGAGAAATGAATACAGTGGACAAAGAATATTAAGAGCCTAAGGGAAAAGCAACATCGTAGAGATGAAAGGCAAGAAGAGATAAGTTTGAAAATGGGGCACAAGAAAAGTAAGAGGAAGAAATGGGAGAGTCGAGGAATAGGGAAAGAAATAAAGAGTAGGAGAAAAGAAGTGCAGAAAGGAGGAGAGAGGAGACTAAGGAAATACAGAGAAAGGGAAGAATGGGTAAGAAACAGGAAGAGAAGTTGGGAAAATGGAAGAATGGGAAGGAAGGGAGAATGGGGAAAAGAGAGAGAAAAAGAAGGAATGAGGAAATGGAAAAGACAAGGAATGAGGAAGAAATGGGACAAGGTGGAATGGAGAAAGAAAAAGGGCTAACGAGTAAGAAAGGGAGAGAATGGAAGATTGTGGAAAGGGAAAAATTAGTAATCCGAAAGAAAAGGAGAGAGAAAAAGGAGGGGAAGGAAGGAACGAAGAGGGGAGGGGAAGAAACAGAAAGAAGAGGGGAAGATAGAGGCGAAGAAGCGGACAGATAAGAATCGTGGAGAAGGGAAGAAACACAGAAGTACGCACACCACACAGAGAGAGAGAGAGAACTGAGACAAATATAGGCAAAGAAGAAGAGAGAGGGACAGAAATAGAGAAGATTGAAATCAGCACAAGGTTAATTTTCTGCAAAAAAATCACGTGCGTAATTTATCTGCTTGTTCATTCATACAAAGTGTGTATTAAAGTACACACATTTTCGTACGCTAGACAACACGCATGTAAGGAAGTGTTCGGTGAAAGTGAATTTTCCTGTTTTCGTGATGGCCATTTCTGGAGTTGATGCCACCTTTTCTTTGCTTGTTAATTTTTATCCCATAGATGGCAGGCAGCACTCTACTTCACATCCAAGAATCAAGTTCATTTTGTTGTTAGGCTTGGACCGGATATCCAAATACGAGCTAATGGGCGTTATTTCCTGCAAAGCGGCGATTGTCCTAGACAAGCGGGCTACTGACTTATTCAAGGGTGTATTTTCTAAAAAAAAGTAGAATGATCACGTTACGTTACGTGTTATTAAAATACATTTATGATATGTTGAAGCCTATATACAATGCCATAACTTTCAGGACAAATTACGTCGTATGATGTTATACAGTATTTTACCATATTTCAAATATTCATTCTCCATTTTGTGTCCCATTTCAAAGCAATTTATTTTCTGGAGCCCCGTTGTCGATGGAGGTTGTAGGCGCCCTTCAAAATTCGGGCCCGAAGTAATTAATTGTTGTTCCGAATTATTATGGTTGTTTTTAATTAACTGAAGTTATTTAATTCTTGCAAATACGCACGGTTTTATTTACGCTGTAAACCAGAAAGTTTGCTTTAAAATTTTACAATTGTGTCATTTGTGCCTTTCCTATTTTTGCGTCATTTTCTGTAACTTTTTACTAATTGCGACGATGAAGATGAATCATGATTCTGTACACAGATAGGTTTATAATTCACATTCCAATTTGTGATGACGTCAGTGGCTCAGTCTCGTCTCAAATTTCAAGACATGGAGATTTACCGCTTGTTAATATTTCTGCTTTCCTCCTCATAGATGTGCATTCTTCTAGGGAACTTTCAGACCGAAACGGCGGGTGACAAGCGACACGCTTTCTGTCTGAAGCAAAATATTCACCGCGCATGCGCAACGAACAGACCGAGTCGACACGATGCACTCTATTGAGAGAACGAACGGTCCTGTACCATCACCCCCTAGAGGTAGGCCTTTCTGTTACCGCGTGACGTCACGCCGACCGACCCGTGCTGTTCGTTCGTAACCCAGTTTACTATATTTCTTCTACAGCGGGAAGACTATTACTATGTAATGTTGAGCATAATTTTGTAGAAGAAGCATAGAAAATAATGATACAAATCTGCTGAAAGTGGATTAATTTGCAACACCAAAATATAAAGTAATATGCACATTGTAATAGATTAGGATAAACATGTAATTTTTTCTTCAAAATGTAGTGATATACATTTATATACGCACATTTTTTTAAAATTTTTGATCCAATTAGCATTGAAACACAGGAGAAAGATATTTATTAATTCACAAAAGTTAGGAGGATTTCGAAAAGTTGCATTAATGTGTGAAGGTTCGCTTCCAAGAGATTCGTGTCACTCGTAGTTACAGTCTGAAAGCTCCCTTAGTTGATCGAGAGTAGTAAATATACTCTGGGAGAGTTCTTTACCAGACCTACTGATTTTTGTTTTCTTTTTGCATCACCCTCCCAGATGACGTTGTGGGGTATTCAGAATATTCTTTGCATTCCAAATATCAACCCACATGCTGTCACATAATATGAGGAGAGATGAAGACAAATATTGAGAACTTTTGTCTTTTTTTGGGGGGGGGGGTTCTTAGCAACAGATGCCCGTAAGCAAAACAAGATATGTCATAAATAGAGCCCGGAAGTTCAGGCATTTATTTTCGTTAAAATAGGCAGGCAAAAAGGCATTTATAATGTGGAAAATAGGCACTAAAAATGAAAAAAAGGGCAAAATAAACCGAGAAAAGGCACATTTGGAAGTCGCTTACTTTTATGTATAATTTCTGGCAAAATGTTAAAATCTACATTGGGAAGAGCATTTCAATTTTCTCCGTCTTGATTCCACATAACTACAAGGTGTTTTTTTTTTTAAGTTCTCAACATTCATTGATAGTCGTCTGTTAGAGAGAATGTTTTTCATAATAGAAGAGGATCTTTCTACTTCGACAGAAGTTATTGGAGCATACATAAAACAAGCTAATGTAGCTGGACTCATTTTGGTAACAGCATTTTCACCTTTTAGAATATCACAAATTGTTTTCAATTGTTTCAAGTCCTCATTTGCACTCACTACCCGTTTGCACTTTTCCGCAACAGCTCACCCCTTTTCTCCTGGCACTTCCATCATCTGCTGCATAGATTCCTCGTGGATTTTCATGGATGCTATAATTGTAATTGTAATTGTCTCTGGCAATGCATCATAATGTGCAAAAATAAACTTGAATAGCACAGGAGTTTTTTTCACTTCACGAATTGAAGCTGCTTCATTTTCTGGAAGAGCATCGATCACCTCACTGATTTTTTGAAGGTTGTTAGCATAATATATAGCTACTGATATCCAGGTTACCCATCTCGTCAAGACTGGTTGCGGAGGTAAACTAAGCTCAGGGAAAACTTCCTGAAATTTTCGGGTTCGAGAGGGAGATTTCAGAAATGTCTTCTTTGTGTTCGAAATCAACCTGTCCACTTCAGCAGTCAATCATGCACAAGAAATATTAACCGAAAGGCAATATCCTAACTCAGCATGAAATACTTTTTTCTCACACTTTTCTCCTTCAGCAATGTTGAAACATGCGTGAGTTCAATATTACTTAAATAAGGCGAAAATTATTCACATAATAAACGGAAGAAAAATAAATGCCAACAACGTTTTTGGGAGAAAAATAATTTATATACACATTTTTTTTAAAAAAAAAATTGTCAAATTTCATTGAAAAAGGCAAAGAAAAGGCATAATTAAAAATAGGCAGTGAGGTCCCAAATAGGCAAAATAGGCAAAATGAAAAGGCTTCTATAACATACGAAACAACATAAGAAACGTATATCCGGAAAAATTTTATCAATATATGCAGTAGATAAAAAGAGGCATTTTGCCAAACTTCCGGGCTCTAGTCATAAATATTTGATGGCAAGTAGCGAGGTGTTTATCTCAGGAGCTTCTTACAAAGGTTCAATCAATCGGTAGCGTGTCGGGACATGTTCATTTCTTCCGTGTGAGCATTGAATCCTTGTCTTTTCTGCCATGAAACGGTGAGCGATTTTGCCACGATACAACCTAGTTGTCTAGAGGCCCTTTCAGATAAAACTATTTTTCGCCATCAGCAGTGCAGCATTCGCGGACGTGGAACAGAAATAACTATTGTTCTTTTTGGATGCGTAGTGGTAACGTCGTCATGTATTCAAGGCAGGGTTGTTAAAGGTTAAAGGTCCAGGAATTAAATTAAATTCCGGTCCAGGAGAGAGAATGAGCAAGCGTAAATAGGTTCTGGACGGTAAAGAAACTTTTTTATCTATCAAGTATTTAATTTCGGTCCATTAACATTTTTTCCAGATCAATTTAAATACGGTGCAGGAACATTTTTTTCCGGATGAATTTAAGTACGGTCCGGGAACCTATTTTTTTTCGGATTAATTTAAATACGGTCCAGGAACCTTTTTTCCGGATCAATTTCAATTCGGTGCAGGAACCTTTTTTCAATTAAACAATTTGCAACTTGAACGAATTTAAATTCTGCTAGAAAAAAAGGTTCCAATCCTGCAGCGGAACCTAATAGAACCCATTCGAATTTATGGGTTCCTGGACCTTCAACAACCCTGATTCAAGGGTTCCCGGGCAGTGGTAGAAGATTACAGAGCGCCGGCCGCCATGGTGACTGAACATTTTCTCGTGGCGCCTGATTTTTTTAATTCAGTTCGAATTATTTTTTAGATTTCCAGTTCTCTTACGGAAATTTACATTTCCTTGTTGTTTTTTTAAGTAACGAGTACAGTATGTGCTTTCTGTATCACATGTATCATTAAATCAGAAAAATTAACATGCCATTATGCATTTTTGCGCTGTAGCTAGCCGAATTTTAGAATCTGCAACGATATAATAGAGTCGCCTATATTAGAATATATTGCACAGTTATTTATGATGTTACTGCTAGAGCCTTCTTAAAGAAGGCCACTCCGGCGCAAGAATTAATTGGATTTAATTCAATCTTGCGTTGATTAATAAATGATTAAATCTTTTAACATCACATTTCATACCTTAGGTTGGTTGAATTCATGGCGTTCTTAGCCCGATTTTGAAAAAAAAAATCTGTTGGTTATTATTTCTTACTAATGATGGTAATTTTTGTAATTATTATAATTAATAAATAACTGCACATATATAATCAACAAAGGAAGCAGTGATTCAATAAGAAAATAGTTTCTTGAATTTTAGTTATGAAAGAAAGTGTGGGCTTGTGAGCGCTCCCCCTCTCCCCTAGGTAAGCAAGATTTTCGTAAGGCATGGGTAAGCTATGGTTAAGTAATGGATTTTGACGCTTGCTGGTGCAGAGCTTGTCAGCAAGTTGTTCGGAGTTTTGTTTCAATGCTTGAAAGTCACTGGGTAATAGATGATGGTAAACATGGACAATTTGCTTCGTGATACCTATGCATCCCATTTTACCCAGAAGCAAACTTATGTACTGAAAGCTTACACATTTAGGACAGAATCGAGGCTGTAAATACAAGATTTCATTTCTTCGCAGTGTTGCTTGAAATTTCAGAAAAGAAAAATCGATATCTCACATCTTTTATTACAAGGAATCCGATCAGTACAAACAATACGAGGTCTAGATCGAATCGAATCATTACTTAAGGCACGACATGGGTCGTAACCCCCCCCCCCCCCCCATTGGAACCAACCTGGCATGCGAATTAATATTAGAAGAGCAAGGATCAGTTATTTTATGCGGTTATTACTAGCAAATTCCATTTGTCAATTTTGTGTAATTTTCATGACCCATATTCCACAAAATTGCCATTTTGTATCAGAAGATTCAGGAGTTCGTCAATGTTTAGACATCCATTATTTCACAAGACGTCGAAGTTTTGAATTCGATGGTACGTGTAATTTATCGTCCTCTTTGGGAAAACAAGAATTGCCATTATTCCTTCCTTACATATTTTCAACCAACCAGTAGTGAGATTCAATGCCTTCTTCGAAGTTGGATGTAAGACATTTATGTACTATGTTTGCTCTGCCCTGGTGGAACACAAGATTTTTCGGTTCGGTATTTCAGTCTTTCTGTATCAAACAGCATATTGATTATTATGCATGCACACAGGGAGGTACGTGTATCGCAAATATCCATCCAGCAGTATAGTTTAAATATATCTAACTTACTTATGTAATTCAAGTAAATACAAAATTAGATTTTACTATTTCCACATGTTATTAATTTTAATTCTGATTAAAGCATTGCTAATAATTTATGGGTAAATCTTTGAAATATTCTCAATTGTTTGATAAATTTATATGTATTTTTTTGTTTACAAAATTGCTTTCTCTAAGAGCTATATATCAATGTATAGTGAGATCCATGAGTATTATCGTGCAAATTGTCCATCAACATATTCGTGCACTTTATTTGACCCAATAAGAGCTTAAAGAATTAAAAGAAAAATCAAAACAAACTGTTGACAACTTCTGCACCAGCATACATAAAAATCCATCCCTTAAAAACACACAGGATGTGAGAGAGAAATTAATGGAAATAGTCATGGACAATTTGCACGATTATACTCACGGATCCCACTCTGTGGACAATTGTACGTACGAATACGTACGTCGTATATTTGTGTCAGTAGGGACCAATTGTATTTTGTAATTGTGCACTGTGCATTGAAAGATATTTAAAAAAGGTATTCAACTACACACAGAACTCAAAGTGTGTCAATTGACACACAAAAGTGCGTAATTTTTTTGACTCCAATGACACATTAAAAATGCATCAAACTGAAAGATGCACCTAAATGCATCAAAATAAATGTGTCAAATGATTCACTAAAATGCATCAAACTGAAAGATGCACCTAAATGCATCAAAATAAATGTGTCAAATGACACATTAAAGTGGATATTTCGTTTGATGCACCTAAACGTGTCGTTGGAGTCAAAAAATTTGATGCATCTTTAGTGTGTAGAGTGACACATTGAAATGCATCAATTTTTTTCTTTTTCTTGCCCATGCAGGTTGCATACCTGCAAGGGAAAAGTTCCAATACATTTCTCCACTGTAAAAAATATTTCACTTTTCAAACACTCTCTTGAAGCACTTCACATTTAATGTGCTTCAGTAGTGTTGTATATGCTGAAAAAGTGATGGAAAGGAATATTGTCAATATTATATATTCTGCAAGTGTGTTAAGTGCATTCCATAAATTATTTTATCATTTATAGTACACTTCCCACATTTAGAACATGCTGAAAACACTTCTTAGTACACAACGAAAGAATTTATCAGTACTGTAATATTTTAGGTGGAGGGAGCTTAGTGTAAATTTCTATAGTGCAGGGTAATGGGGGTGCTAAGCTACATTTAATTTAAAAATTGGGCTTTTCTTGTTCACATTTGTGCATTATATAAACACACCTTTCTGTTTCAAAGTGGCATGGCCTTGTGAGTTCATGGTTGGTTATATGTGCAAATTTTGAATTGAATATTGAAACTGAAATGACACTTTCAGGAGATATTGAAAATAACTTTTGCACAAAATGAGAGATCATAGCTGAAAAAAGAAAGTAAATAAATTTTCCTTCTCATTTAATCTACATGTTTATGCCTTATCGTGTATACATGCAGATTAACAATCACAGAATAAACCAAATAGGAAAAAAAAATTCAATTCTGAACAAAAAATAAATGATGCAGGAGTAAAGAAGCATTGTCATTAAACAGAAAAATCAACAACCTGTAACCTAAAATTAATATAAAACACAGAAGCACTATGAATACCATTTTCAATCACCACACCATTGTTGCTAATGAACAATAAGAGAAACTTAGGTGCAATTCATAGTAACAAATGATACAGAAGATCCTGAGACAGAACATATATTGTTTGTCACAGATACACTTGTGCTTAATGCATAGTCTGCTTTCAATCCTTGAACTTCTCACATAAGATAGATGACTTGAGGTGACAGTCTATCTTTATGGCCTAATAGTATACATATACTGGACTAATACCATACATGTAGCACAACTTTTGGGGTAGTCTAATTCAAAACTATAGTATATGTCAACAAGTGCATAGATAAATGTTCGTAAAGTGGCACACTGCACTTTCTAGCATCTGCAGCTACCGGGACAACATTCCTTCCACTAATAGTGCCAGATAGGGTGCTTCTTTCTCAAAATCTTTTGTTACCAAATGGTGATACTTCCTGAAAATAAATGAAGCATGCATAAATATCATATTATTTTCTTGAATTTAATTACAAAACATCACATTTATTCCTGATCAAGTATTATCCAATTAAAACAATCTCTCTCTCGCAATGATTCTTAATGTCCTGACTATGCATCAACCCACAAAAAAAGAAAAAAATACATGGTAGAACAATGCCCTCAAATGGCTGTTGTACACTGACATTAAATTTGACTTATTTAATATCTGCCATGAACGAAGAACACAAATCGTCACCATTCTTTGACATTCAAGCAGATCCCTGTACCAATTTGCTTCCCTTTTACCTACACTAAATTCCATGACTCCACATCCCTTTGAGGGGTCAAGGCCTGCCAGACAGACAGCTTTTCATTGGATAATATGTGCTTAACGCATTGTGTACCATCAGCACTGTTACTGGTGTTCAAGCAGTATTTTATTTATTGCATGTAGCTCCCCAACTGTTCTCATGATGTTGGGTTAATACAGAACTTTTGAACTCCAAAGAGTTCAAACCAAGAACCACTCATATTAAAGACAACAGCAGTAACCAACAATTCAGCTCTTCTATTTTACTAATCACTACAAAATATTTAGAATCCAACTAGTCAACTTCTACCCCTTTAGTATATTACTTTCACTGTTCCTCCCCTCAACTACAGCAATTAAAGTTTGTATGTGCTTACCTTTGATGCATGAAGACAGGTACACAAAAACACTCCTATACAGGCCAGACTTGAACCCGAAACTCATCACAAGAGCACTTTCTCCTTTATGTTGCATGTCTTTGCACAGGGCCAAGAAAATATTGATGGGAAGTTACTGTAAAACAAAACAAATACCATATTTACTGGTATGAAACAGAGAACATTCAAGGTTTATTTAAATTAGCACTGGGAAAATATTACCATACCCAGGTGGTGTAAATATAATAGCAATAATATTCTTTGTAAAACTATAGAGGAGGCAGATTCTGAAATATACTTATATGCCAAAACAAAGTGATTAAAGATATAGCACACTCAATTTAGTTAATTTATATTACTTTTCTGTTCATAAACGTTTATCCTATACATAAAAAATTGATTTAAAAAATACAAGACTAATTTTTCCTGTTTATATCATATAATATGAATGCGAAACAGTCAACACTTTATCACAGAGGAATATTACTTGGAGCTTTGAAAATATAATAATTAGGGACTTATGTGAGACTAAAACAGATGAAGAGAATGCATGGTTTTGAATTATGTAATTTGTATATGAATTACAATTGGAAAACCTTCATGACTTATCTCTCTTTTCTTCTCTTCCCTTCCCCTCTCACTATTTTCTCCTTTCCATCCCACCACCTCTCTTTCCCTCACAAAAGGATAGAAAATTTGAGAGGGAGAGAGAAAGGCAGACGGAGGGCTCACTCTATCACTCTCCTATCCTCTTCTTACTCTTTTCTTCCTTTTTCTGTTCCTTCAGAGAAAGGATGACTGTCTCACACACATATTTCTCTGTCTGTCTCCCTCTAGGAGAGATGAAAAATGGAAGAAATGCAGTGAGAGAAAAAGGGAGAGGAGAAAGAGAGAAAGGGAAGATGACACACACACACATATTTCTCTCTCTCTAAACGAGTCACACACTCTCATACATATGTGTGTGTGTTGGAGAGAAGAAAAATGACAAATCCAGTGAGAGAGACAGAGAGGGAGAGAGAGATAAAGGAGAAGAGGGAATAAAAGACGTGAGTGAGGGAGGGAGTCTATTTCTCTCTGACAAAGAGAGAGGATGAATAGAGAAAGCAAGTGGAAACAAAAGAGAAAAGAAAGGATGAAACAAAAAGAAAAACAAATAAAAGGAGAAAGGGTTCTCTCTGCTCCTCTACCACTTTCCATGACTAAATGTCATTGTAATAATTAAATTTCCAAGTCTTTGATGTGTATAAAAGTTTGTATGTTAACAGAAAAAAATACCATTCCATATCTCAAGCAATTAAGAACGTGAAAGAGAATATACATGACTGTTTCTCGTGTTGGCCATTATCTATGTATAGTTAAGTTACTTAAAATAATTTATCACTTAATTATTTAGAGTGGTGTATTCTGGATTTTCCATCTGTGGATGACAGTTTGTATTTAAAGGTGGTAGGAAAAATTTAGAGCCAAAATTACTTTATGACTTAAAAATGCATATTCCACATGTCATTAGGATAATAGGCATTGCTACAGACACTTTTGAAAGGAAGCATAAAAAGAGGTAATATGCACAAATAGATAAAATAAAATAAAAGAGGCAAGATATAGTTATTTCACATTAAGCAGTATAAAAGCAAAATTAAACAGCAAAATTGACATGATATCCTTATCTATAACATCTATGAGTATAAAAATAATTTTCCACAAGAGAATTCCACTACTGAAAGAGAGAGAGAGACAGACAGACAGACTACAAACATTAACAGTTAAGCATATTGAATTAACCTGAGTCTCATTTATAAAGCTGGTATCAAAGGTATGAGGGGGTTAAGATCTGATCATTATGTCATCCAATAAGAAGCTATTCAGATTGTGAGTGATGTTATGAGTTATCAGGATTTTCGAAAGGAGGAGGGGTACATATGCTTATTTTTATTAATGAGCCCTCAATTTGCCATTTTTTCTGCCTTTGATGTTTTTTTTAAACATTTTTTTAGGAATACTGAGCAAAAGAGGTGGTTATAAGTTGTGACCCCCACCAACCCCCTTTTGATATGCCACATGGATGTTGTGTCAAGCAGTTTAATAAATCTGAGCCTTAAATGTACCTAATGTTGAAGCGATAGAAATATATTCTGAAGACAGTTTAAATTAATTCAACTTTGACTTCTTCTATTTATATTTGTTAACTCGCAAGTCCAGATTTCAAACACGAGGAACACTTTCATCATGGTAAATTGTCTACGGAAAGTGAGATCTTCTTATCACTGATTGATTTGGAAATGCAAATATTCATGTTTCAGATAACAATATGTAACACACACTTACCTTTTGCATCCTTGGTGGGTAGATATCCACAATAAGCACAGAATAATCCCTCTTCAGTCGAATCATATGCCTCACAATTCTCTGCACGACAATAGCTTCTGAATATTTCTCTCTTGTCTTCATGACAGGAACAATAGGTGCCTTAAGAATAATAATAAAAGAAACTTTTGCATGAGAACTAGTGATATCAAAACAAAATACTAGTTGAGTATATCAATTTAATGGCACAGTTAAGAGTAATGAACAACAGACAAGTAGCATTTAATTTTTTTTTTATTATAAAGTCCTAGGATGATCATTTCATTCCTAATTACTAAGATGAGTGATATATATATTTTTTTATTGTTTAAAGTGATGTTAGTATGGAATGTTAATTCGATATTATCCATTATCTAGTTCTTGAAACTACACTGGATATGGAAAATATCCAATTAATATTGCGTGCTAATGTGGCGCGCCCAAGGAGAGTTATTGGTGGGGGATGACATATATTCGCCTGCACTTAAAAAAAAAAGAACGCCAGACGTACGAAAAGATGGCAAAATGAGGACGGACCACAAAAAAAAGTGCGCACGCCACTGGTAGAACCATTGTCTCTAGCATTCATGGATTTTTTAATATAATATTTCTTATCTTTCACATATATAAGGTTAAGATATTCTAGATTTTTATTACAACATCTAGAATGTGTAAATGCCTCTCGTTCGTTTCCCTATTTCTTTTCCCCCCTCTCGCTTCCCTATTTCTCTCTCTCCCATGTACTCGTATGTTTTCCCTTTACCCTCTCCCTCGGTTCTTGTATTCCGCTCCCCCCTCCTCTTCGGGGTATGTCTGTGTATCTCTTCTCTTTCCTTCATTCTCTGTCCGGTTCTTCAATTCTCTTCCTTTCTCATATTCTCTGCCCCTTCTTTCATCTATTTTTTCTCTCCTTTAAAGCACTTCTTTCTTATGATGACATGCGAACATGATGTAAATATGTCCAACATCTCCACATAAGAAAAAGTGTTTTAAAAGAGATAAAAGAAAGGGAGAGGGAAGAAGCGGCAGAGAATGTGAGAAAGGAATAGAATTAAAGAGTCAGACAGAGAATGAAGGAAAGAGAAAAGAGACAGATAAAGATAAAGGAGCGAGTCGGGCACACACACACACACACGGTGAAGAGAGAGAAGAGGAGGAGGAGGAGAAGAGAATTGTTTGAATTGTTGGTTTTAACTCCACTTTATGTACAAATAGGGTGGTCGGAACGGACCTATAGTTTAAAGCGTGATCCCAACCACTGCGCAATGTGTCTGCAGCAGGTATCGAACCCGAGATCCTTTGATTACAAGCCAATGACGTAATCAGCCATCGGGAGACCGAGGACAAGAGAGAAAAGAGGCCGAGTCAGAGACAGACGGGCGAGAGAGAAATAGAGAAACACAAGAGAGATAAAGCAATAGAAAAACGAGCGAAATAGAGAAGCAAGAATTGGAGAGAATGATATATATATATATATATATATATATATATATATATATATATATCTGTGGAGATAGTAAAGAGAGAGAGAAAGAGTAACAAGTAGAAAAGAACAAACAGAAATAGAAAAAGACAGAGAAAGAAATATAAAAATGGAGAAAGAAATAGATGAGAGAGAGAGAGAGAAATATAGAAGCAAAGCAAGCGAAAAGAGGCAGGCAAGGAAGAGGAATAATAACAGAGAGAGAATAAAGAAGTAACGGGCCGAAAATGTGAGGGTAAACATAGGGAAATAAATGCTCGAAAACAGAGGAAATAAACAGGAAGGAAGAGATACTAAAATGAGAAATGAAGATGGGAAGCTTTAACGGAAAAGAAATAGACAAAAACGTTACAAACAAAAGGGAGAGAGGAATGAGAAGGCAGTTTTTTTATTCCAAAAAGAGAATGAGGGGTCAAGTGACCGCGAGAGAGAAAAAGTGTGCTTTCTGCCATTTTGAAATTTTATATGCCTGTATATTTGCTTCACGGCACTGGGATTGTCCGCAATGACAAAAATAAATTAAATAGGCAGAGAACAAAAACAAGGAAGCATTGAACTCTCACCAAACACATAACTTAGTTCTTGCAACTATTTAGATAACAACGAAGCTTAATGTGAAACTATTATGCTATGATAAATAATGGGCCCTGAAGCTAATCTCCCATTTTGGTGTAATCGTTGGGTCTGACCAGGTTCTTTCCTTTATTCGACCGTTTATAATTAGGCAGTTAAATCAGAATTTCATCGAACAAAAAAACATATAAAATGAAATTGTAGAAAACATGCATAAATACTTACTTTTCTTACTCCGAAAATCTGTGGTGCTTGTTCGTTCTCTCCTGAATCTGCACAGAACTACACTATACAGTACACAATGCGACGAAGCACTATCGAAACACGTGTCACGAGAAGACGCCAACCAAGCGAAATGCTTCCGGCGATTGCGAAAGTTGTCTTCAACCCCTCACCTCACGCCTCTCAAGATGTACCGTTATGGTGATGAGTCATCAGGGCAGGGGTTGTTTGTCCAGAATTTTTCTGTAGCGAGCAGGTGGAAGAGTAAGAATAAACTTAGAACCAAAATAACCATAAGTTGGGACTCTGGGGAAAAAATTCAGGAGGATGTTACTAACATGACAGTAACTTATCTGTGCTAACATCATGTTAAGGAAGGTAGGTCATTCTGTGTGTGTGGCTGCACCAAAAGTCTTTCCTGTTTTGATTTGATTTTTGTTATTTAGCTTCGTATCTCTTCCATTTTTGGCTAATCGCGACGATGAGGATGAGTGATGAAATTGATGAAGAGACACGCACCCATCTCCAGTCCCGGATTCGATCTCGGGAACACTTTAGTCGTAGCTCGTTGTGGTCGTTCATATATGTGCATCGTTAAAAAGAATAAAAATACAAATAACTATTCGGAACAAATGACAATTGAAATTTGGATAAAATGTGCGGTTTATATTCGGGCCAATAATATACCTATAAAAAGAAGCGAGGCGAATCCAGTTTCTATCTAATGAACGTACGGAAGTCTATACTTGTTAACAACTCCAAAGTATATTCAATTCAATGTCAATTTTATTGTTTGTAAGGTAATAATAATAACCAGCGCTCTTTTTCTGGTATATTTGAAAATTTATGAACATGCCGCAATATTTTGAATAGTCCTTACGATGAACACAAGAACAAACAGATTTGAAGTGTACCGAAACCTTTCTTCCCAATAATAGAACATTGATAACACTAATAAAACGGAAATTTTAACTTTCTATGGCTGAAAGGCAATAGGTCAAATCTTACTCTTAAAAATCCTGTGCTTAATGTAATAATTTAAAAATCGAGTCGTACATCTCTGCTACACTTAACGTTCGCTAACATTTTTATCGAAGAGAGTTCACCAAAACGGGTATTATTTTTAGTGTACAAACAATGTACCAAAAATACAATATTAGTTGCTTGTACGTACATGCATGTGTGGCACCAATTTTGATGTGACATTTTAATTAGGAAATATAATTTAGTTACTGCAAATATATTTACTTCGGCTGTTGATTCTTTACATTTTTCTTACTTCGGTTTATTTGTGAGCTGCGTTGTCGACTTGTAATCCAGGGGTCCCGAGTTCGATACCCGGTTGAGGCACATACTGGTTCGGATCCCACTTTAAACTCTAGGTCCAGTCCCGATTAGCCTTACTGTGCATAAAGTGGACTTAAAACACCAATTCAATCAAACATTCAATTTGTAAGCTGATAAATTCAAAATTCCTTTCATATTATCGTAAGAGATCAAAATTTATTTTCCATATAAGGTAAGTAAAATCATCAAACAGTTGCTTAGAAAGAATTATGCATATAAGTGTGTAAATTGAAAGATATGCATTTAGATGCATAAAATCCCATCGGACGGGTAATTGACACTCTAAGATGCATCAAAAGACACACTCCACAGTCGAAATCCCATTTGATGCAGTGAAAGTGCATCAAACCCCGAGACAATTTCTAATAATCCAATATTACACGTTTAGGTGTGTCATTTGATGCACTAAAAGTGCATCAAATTCGATTTGATGCATTTCGAGTTCTCTGTGTACTATCGTAATATTAATCACAGAGAATTGTAAAGTGCGATGCAAATTGTCCACCATCATATTTATTCCCTTCGTTTTACGGAATAATTTCAAGTGTGGAAATAATAATAATAATACATAGAATAAAGAATCTGCAGACAATTCCTATACCAGCACACGTAATTTTTTTTTTTTTTAAAAAAAAGACGTAGTATGCAAGAGAAAAGTAATGAATATAGTCTTGGACAATTTGCCAAGCAATGCGTACGAATTACATTATGTTGTACATTCGTGTAGTTTGTCTCAATTACTGAAAGGAACATGCTTTCAATTGAATGGAAAGTGTCATCTCTAATAAACTAATCTTTAATGCATGATTCTCTCACCGAACATTTCTAACTTGTAAGCTGATTAATATTTTGTTCTTCTTTATAGGTGAGTGGTTCTTCTCCTACAATCCATCTCCCTCAAATTTGAAATATGGGTGAGTTTAACTTTCATTACAATTGCAATAATGTTTCATATTAATATGTAATTTTGAATGTCGAATATGAGAACGCTGCTCTTTACTTGATGGAAATTTTCCTTACGTTTATTTGCGACCTAATCGTTTGAAAAATTAGAATGTTATAAATAGGGCTCGGCAGTGGCAGCGATTTGGTTCCAAAACTAGGGGAACAAGATGCCAAAACTGGGCGGAGGGGCAAGGACAGTTTAGTTTCCTTTGGTAGATAAAGTGGAAAAAAGTGGGGACAACTGCCCTCTCGCCCCCCCCCCCTAGGTTGTAGGTTATTTGCAGTATTTGTTGCCGTTTTTTAAAGTTTTTCTTTATTTTTGAGGTTTATTTTTCTCTTTCCTTGTTGTTTCATGAATTTTAAATGCATTTGCTAGCATAACTTACATATTTCAATTTCCTGGAATGTTTTTTTTTTAGCAATTTCGCCATTATAAAAAATACGGTCGATGTAAAATATCACAATATTGTTTTTAACTGAAATGTTTGGCAATGGATTAAATATAGTAATTGTGGTAAATTTATTTCCCCCCCTGCAAACTTAAAATACTTTGTTTGAAGCCTACCGTGAGAGTTCCACTATCGCTTCAATCTGTGGTATTAAAGTAAAATTAGTTACAACCAGGGTTGTTAAAGGTCCAGGAACCCGTAAATTCTAATGGGTTCTATTGGGTTCCGCTGCAGGACCCGAACCTTTTTTCTCGCACAATTTAAATTCGGTCCAATTTACGTATTGTTTCTTTGAAAAAAGGTTCCTGGACCGTATTTAAATTCATCTGTAAAAAGGTACATGGACCGTATTCAAATTGGGCCGGAATAAAGGTTCCTGGACCGAATTTAAATTCAGCTAGAAAAAAGGTTCCTGGACCGTATTTAAATTGATCTGGTTAAAGGTTCCAGGGCCGAATTGAAATACTTTACAGATAAAAAAGTTCAGAACCTATTTACGCTTACTGATTTTCTCTCCTGGACCGGATTTTAATTTATTTAAAATTCCTGGACATTTAACAACCCTGGTTACAACATTTACAATATAAAGAAACACTATAATCTGATGCACGCGAAACACAGATCGACTACTATATCGTGCAAACCCACTTTGAAAGGAGGGGGATGATTTGATTTATTTTACTCTTTGTGCCACTTTTGGCTAATTTGAGAAGATGGGGATTAGTGATAATATGATGAAATTGATGGATGGACACTCGCAAACATCCATGCCCAGTCCGGTATTCGAACCCAGGAGGTGGATGACATACAGATAGAACCTTGCTGTGTATTTTATATAACCTCGAGGTAAAAATAAAGAAAACTACATTTATAATTATTTGCTTTTCTCCCTTTGCTTTATTTATTACTACCTGATTAACTGGCGTTGCCCGGGTATTTATTTATCCCAATCTTGTATTAGACAGGAAAATAATGAATTCTAACTATAGTGCAAAATGTAACTAATTTTAAATGTGATCGTGAATTTCACCAATTAGCTTAGCAAGTCCGAAAACTATGGATTCGACACTAATCTAGGTCATTTGTGGCATTTTATTTTTAACACCCTCTCACCCCTCATGCCGATAGGTGATGAACTTGAAGTTGAACCGCATTGGGAGTGTCACGAAAACTATGAATTCCACACTAATATCGGTCGTTTTCGCAACACAAAATCATATCAGCCTGAATGTTAGACAACTCGAGAAACACTATCGTTGTGCGGGATTGCATAGAGTCACGGATGTTTGTTTCTGCGGAATTTAATATCGGTCGTGTTTTATTATTTTTACATGTCACCTCTTCCCACCCCACCCCTAGGGGTGCTAGGTGTGTCTTACCCCCAAGTATTCTTTCCAGATTGCAAGTGATATGTGTACAAAGTTTGGTTGAAATTGCTCCAGGCGTTCGAGAGTTATGCCAGAACAAACATACATACATGCACCCACACACATACATAAATTTTTATATACCGAGTGGTCCAAAAGTCCCGGAACGGTCACATATCGTGAGAAATACACATGGAATCGGAAAACGAAAAAATACGTGTTTAATAACTGAAAGAAAGCTATTCAACGATAGGGGGCAACTGTGAAATTTTGAATGGAAATCCCAATTTTGTATTGTAGAATCGGAAAGAGGACTTCATTCCGAGTCCAACGAGCAATCAACCATCCTCCTATCTCAATTAGGAACGTAGATATGGCGATTAAAAAAAAAATCATAAAACCCAAAAAATGAACAAAGGGACGCTCTGCCCCTAATTGAGCTAGAGTGAAACCGATTGCAGATTCGGGGGGGGGGGGGAATCAATTGTGATATCATTGAATAGCTTTCACTTATTAAGCACGTATTTTTTCGTTTTCCAATTCAATATGTATTTCTTACGATATGTGACCGTTTTGGGACTTTTGGACCGCCCGGTACATAGATATAATAGATAGATAATTATTTTTATCTATTATTTATTATTAGTTTAAAATCACCAAGGATCGGGCTTTATCGAATTATTCAACTACTTTCTTGTAATTTTTTTTTTAAAAAAGGAAGCTTTCATTTTAAAAGCGAAAATTGTCAGGTAATTTTTACCATTTTTAGGTCATTTTAAAATAATTTGAAGGTCATTCTGTAGGTCATTTTTCGAGATTTTTGTTAGGTCTTCAACTTCCGACTCCTAGTTATAAATACGTGCAACATTACCAACGACTTGAAGCAAGGGATCCTTAATGACCAGTTTGAGCCCCCCCTTCCGCCTGGTACGCCAGCTAAACCATTGACAGAACTGGTTACATTGTAGTCAAGGGCGTCGGAAGGGATCCTAGACCACACCACAGCAGAGTAGCATTTAACAAGCGCATGGAGTCGTCTAGGGAACATTGAACATTACAATTCTTCCCCTCTCAATGCCAGAGGACAGACTTGAGAGTGTGTTGACGTGTGCGTCATTGTTGTCACCTGGCGAACGCCTATTGATCGCCTATTCCCCCTTTCCCTCCTTTTTTCCAGTCGGGGTTGGAGTGGCGTGTTGTTGTTAAGGGTGAAATGACGTCATAATTTCCCTCTTTACGCGTTCGATCATGTCCTCCCACATCACCTGGATATTGGGTGCATTGACGTGTGTACATTCATGCTCAAAATTTTCCAATTTCGCCGTGGGAGATTGGAAAACACCTCTTCATCTGATTCGTGAGTGGTAGTGCTCTGTGGCATTGTAATTTTGGCAGAAGATACATTATGTGTATGATTCCATCAGCGTTGCCAACCTCCCGATTAGAAAAAGCGCTGTTTAATGTGTGAAATTATGCTAAATTCTGATAAATTGTGCTAATATCTATAATAATAATAAAAAAAATATTACTGATATTGGAGCTCCGGTGGTCTATTCGGTAGGGTGTCTTGACTGCCACGCGCGAGACCCGTTTTCGAATTCCGGGGTGGGTGATCTACGATCGGATTTTCCCGGCCTTGTCCCCGCATAAAGCGCTTCTGGGGATCACCCAGCCTCAACAGTTACCAAAAAAAACATTACATAATGTGTACCCGTGGGTCATGTTTAAAGCACATGGCACCTTTTTTAGGAAAGTGTTTAAACACATTTTTAATGGAATAATACATGGATGAAACAGTTTTGTTCGGCACATAACGTATAACGTACATCAATCAATGTATGTTATATTCACAACAGAATGTGATACTTTGGAAAACAAGTTGCTACCACGGTGATAGAGTGAGGTCTGGCAACAGTGGATTAGTTGAACCTTCTCTGACAGCCTACATGCGAGATTTAACTGTAACGTAAATATGTATTTTAAGAAGTTAGTTAAATGCTATAACCAGCCCGTCCTTGATTGTTTTAACAAGATTCCTTACCAACAATTATTCTTAGAAAATTGATGTTTTTGTCATTGTTTTAAATACTTCATTTGTTTGTTTTTGGGTTAGATAAAAACAATATTTAAAACATTTAAAACAATGTTTTATTCGTTTCTTTGAAATAAAACTCAAATTTGCCAACCCTGTGAATAGTAAGTACACTTTTGAAGTGCAGACTTTTTATCTTAATTCTTTGCGAGGAAAAATTATGAGTGACCATTTTTAATATACCCGACTAGTTAGTTTGAGCAACAACAATCACCGTGGCGCCATCTGTGAAACATTGCAGAAGAGCAACAAGGGATAACAAAACTTCAAGAAGACGCAGATGATTATTCTAAACATTTCCGAAACACAGGAATTGCAAAATATCATTGTTTCAATTTCCTTGCGTAAGGAATTCATTCAACCCATAGCCAGATTGAAGGTTTATAGTGTTTTTGCAAGTGTGAACGTTACAATTTTTCACGGCTCCCGTTGTTCATGGCTCCGGTAGTTCTGCGATGTTGACAAGTAGCGAGGAACTATATATAACCGTAAGATATCCGTGCACAATTTCTTGCGATTGTCGACGCGAGCTAGAGGTTGGATTCGGACGAGAAGTGATTACGTAAGTTCACGTTTAATAGTTACTGTATAAATACATTATAATGTGACGTCAGTTGCTGGTCACAGGTTACTAACGAGATAGTAAAAATAATTCAAGGCTTAACGTTGCAGCCAGTTGCAAACAAGAAAGTAGAATGATTCTTAATTGTTGTCTCCGTATCTTCATCATTGTAAAGCAGCACTAAATAGGCTTGTGCAAAGACCGAGATTATGTCTCGTGCAGTGGGAAACATCGAACCAGTTTCCGGGTGACGTGTGGTCAGCGCGACGAACCCCCAGTCGTTGTTGTAGTGTCCTTGACGAGGTTTTGGTGTGATATTGATCGATTTACGTTACTTCGCATTTCAGCCACTTTTGGCTAATCGCGTACATGAGGATGAGTGATGAAATTGAGGAAAGGACACTTAAAAAGAACAACCGTGCCGGGACCGGGATTCGAACCCAGAACCCCTGGCGTCGAGCAGTTCGATATTGAAAAATTTACCTAACCAAATTTACCATTTTATCTGATTTTGTTTATAGTAATTGCAGTGTGCCCAAATGTCATTTGTTTTAAAGGACTCTCCTTTAAAACTGCGACTACTGATAATCCTTTATTTGTTATTAATTTTGTACCTCCCCGATGACTTAGTGGTATCGTCGTCGCCTTGTAATCAAGGGGTCCCGGGTTTGATAGCCGGAGGTGGCACATAGTGGTTCGGATCCCACTTTAAACTGTAGGTCCAGTCTCGATTAGCCTTCTGTTCATAAAGTGGACTTAAAAACTGAAATCAAAACCAAAAATGTATTTGTCATTTATTTATTTTTGCTTCACTTATGAACATTGCAAAAACCTACCCTAATGTTGCTCCATACATAAAGTTAAACGGCCGTTGCATTCGGTGAAAATGACGCATCATAGTGGAGCAGGCAGGGGGCGGGCGCCCCAGTTCACAGCCAAACGGGTGCACGATCTGGCTCCGAAAGAGCTAAGATTGCAACAGTGCTCCGCAGCTGCCGCGGAGGGAAGAACTTCCCGGAAACCCTTCCTAATGCCGTTAAGGCCGCCGACACAAGGTGCGGCACGGCCTTAAGTCGTTACTAACCTCAATCCAGGTTGAGGAACAGTATTTCGGTTTTAGTGAAACTTCGGATATAGTGTTATACATCTTGTGTATGGGAATTCACATTCTTTCTATCTCTCTCTCTCTCTCACACACACACAGATAGAAATTGATCTATCCTTTTCTTTATTGAGTTGTCAATTGGCAATCTCGTTCCGTTCTGCTTCATGTTAAATGCAATTGATTACAGTGATTCCTTCCGATGAAAGGTTATATAAAGTTCATGTTCCGGTACAATCCATTGTTCTTGTGTGCCGTAAATCACTCGCAGTAAATTTTAACGCTCCTGCGATTTTTACGATACAAACCGTGCTGTGAAGATACCATAAAATCTTCCATTGAGCCCTGATAATTTCCACTTCCCAATGTATTTCCAGTTCAGACACAGCTTTCTTCGTGTTCCAATTGCAATTTTTTGGTTGGCTGTTGTATTGGTTGGAAACAAAGGTCCTGAGTTCGTCCACTTGGTTACAGCAGTCCCTTGTCGCCCTTAGAAATAGGATGGCGAATATCTAAAAGAAATAGGCAAGTATATATGCTCTAAAAAAGAGGCAAGTACATAGTCTGTATAAAATAATATAATTGTAAGTCCATATTTAATTCCATATTTTGATGAAAATAACTAAATACGAGGGGAAGTAAAAAATTATCCGCCCTTTTAACATAACTTTCTTTGTTGGCCACACTACCTTCAGTGCTCGCTAAACCTCTTGATAGGGGTTCCGGATTCGATAACTGGTGGAGGTACTTTAAACTGTAGGTGCAGTCCCGATTAGCCTTATTGTCCATAAAGTGGACTTAAAACACCAAATCACCCAACCTCTCGATTCCCTCACACACTTCTACGCGGTATAACCCTGTCCCCGTATTGTACTGAAAGCTTGCGATGAATTTCAGCCCCTGACACACCTCCAGACCACAGAAATCAGATCATTGATCTACTCCATCCTTCCTTGGTACACACTACTCTGTCAGCGGAGCGGCCATGTTCACTCTGTAAAAAATGAACGAAAATTGGAGCGATTAAGATCAAACCTCGGCCACGTAATCATCTTTTAGCACGCGAGCATTGAAGGCAAGTGCTGCCAACCTAAAGAAAGTTACGTCGAAAGTACCGATAGTTTTTGACTTCCCCTCGTATATAGGATCTATTTACATAACTTTACACTTTTTTTCGTACATATTAATCCGTTCCCAGCTGATAAGACGAGGTGGATTAGGAGTCGGCACTAGCACTTGGACGACGTAACGCAAATTTTCAACGACGATTATACTGGTTGTGGTTGCAGGTGCCAGAGCCTCGTTACCCTGCAACAATGCAGCGTAAGGTGTACTGCGTGGAAGAGAGGTTGACATTTTAGTGCCTGTCCCAGTTGCTTAACGAAGCAATGAACAGTACCATATTGCTTTCAGAGGCGACGTTACAACCCAGAAGTGTTCATGACTGTACCAGCACTCTCTGCGGTCGCTGTAATTAGGGATGATAGATACACCTAAAAAGACTAAAAATCGAAACGAGAACGAGACGAGTCCGACAGGGTTCTCGTTGGAGACTTTGGTACGATATTCTCTGCACCCATTTTGGATTTATGACGTCACATAGACCAAGCGTCACAATGTATCACCGGCAGCCATTTGTTCTCTCTTTTTGCCAGAATGTAAAGTGTAAATTTTGCTTATAATCCTAGCAAAAATGGTACGAAATAGTTTCACTAGAGATTTCTCCATTACAGTGCGAGGTATGAATAAAAGTGTAAGATTATTTTTTCTTCCTTTTTCAATTCTAAACAAAAAATGTCTCTACACAAAATTGTCGAAAACTACTTTTAAAGGAGTTATGATAGATTTATTTTGTTGCTGTCCGTGAAGCGGCAGCCATTTTAGATTTATTATGAGTACGTTACACAGGCCATATGCCACAATTACAGGCAAAAACAGTTGCTATAAGATTGTGTACTACATTAACTGTACATTCAAACAAACACAACAGCAAACCACAACACGAGACAAAACTACACGTCAAGCTACCCCACGAAGAACTGGATTGCAGGGGAAGAGTTGCATTGCGATACGGCAAGGTCTTTCCTCCAAACGTCAGACACTGCTTTCAATCAATCTGTTCATTGTGTTATCTTTTGAATTGTACTAAAACAAATACATTATTGTCCTGTTTATTCATGTGTGTGTGACGCGTAAGCTTGATTAAACTTGTGGTAAACAATGGCAGTTTTACAACAATCAATCATGTTTGCCGTGGACGTAACCACGATTGTTGAGTGGAGGAAGAAAATGAATTTGTCTTTGAAAGAGACTTTTTAGTGACAATTTAATACTAAAAAGGCCAGATTTGGAGCTAAATTTACCCTCCTGGAGGAACCAGATCTGGCTCCAAAACAGCTAAATTGGCAACAGTGAACTATGTAGAGTGTGGCTGTTGAAAGGGAAACTGTAAGGTGGATTTGCGATGTTCAGTTCTCAGATTGAAGTGTATTGAGCTCTGGATTACTCGGCAACACTGCAGGCAACGATCCATATGATCGCTATCAAGATGTTTGTACATGCACGTAACTCGCTTCGCAGTTTCGAGTTTTGTCGACCCGTTGGACCCCCGGGGATCACACAAAAGCCTCAAACAAAATCCCGCCCTTCGTCTTCTGACGTAAGCGGAATGCCTTAATTGTTAGGTTAGGCTTGTTGGTGTTAGATCTCTTGCCATAAATACAGTTCCAAATTTTCAGGGCTTGACCAGAAGGGCATTATTTATGCTAAAAAAAACTAAACCTAACTAACAACGAAGGCATTTAGCTAGCCTTAGAATGAAATGAATTCGGCTGACGTCAGAAGGCGAAGGGCGGGCGTATTGTTGTAGAGTTGTGCGATAAGTGAGACAAGGAACCCCAAGGGAGGAGGATGGATTGTCCCATCTACTTCCGACAAGAGATGGAAAAACGAAGACACGTTTGGTCGTAACAGTGATGATAATCTCTTGTTAACAGAGAAAAAGTTACTCTCAAGAGGTAGGTAACAATGCGTCGTACCCAGTTAAAAAATGTGACGTCACGAGCGTGTGAATTGAGTCATCCGGCACATCGTGAGATACAGTAATTATATACCCTCCAACAGACATTCATCAAAATCTGCAGAAGTGTGTGTAGAACTGATCATTTAAAATCAAGCGAAGTCCCAGAAAATACCCTGCTTGAAATATTCCCAAAGCAAGGATGCGTCTTGTGTTTAACCCTGCCTGCCTCCGCGACGAAGTGGTTAGCCCAGCGCTCTACGACGCCAGGGATCTCAGGTTCGAATCCCGGCCATCCTCGTCAAGATTAGCCCAAAGTTACAGAAAAGCGACATACAATAACCTGATACAATAATTCTACACATTGATACAGTGATTCTGCGGTAAAACTCTTATACTTAAAATGCAACATTACCCGCTTCCCAAATTATAAAATTATAACAAACCTAGACGACCTACTGCGCAGTGGCGCAACCACAGGGGTTGGGGCATTGCCCCCTCCTCCAACCTTGGACTGAAACTAATTTTAAAGGGGGCAAACATTGAAAAGCAAGCAGAATCTAAGAGTAGCAGGACAAAATAAAATGATTCTCAAGATGGAGTTAGTTTTCATATATTTCTTGCATTTTTCTTCCAAACGGCCAATTGCACCTGCAGGGGAGTCAGGAGAAATTACCCCTCTCGATTTCAAATTTTATGCAAATAAAAATACGTTTCGTAAAATGTTCTTGCTCACTTCGCTCGCAATACCTGCTTTTCTTGGTCTCATAAAGTTCAGAGCCGTATCTCTGACGGGGGCGACGGGAGTCGGATCTGGGCACCGAACGATCTAAATGAAAAAAGTTGTAAAAGAGAGAATGCCATGGCGCCCCGTGAAATTATTTGCGCCCTATTAAATCAATATTGTTTTCAGTGTGCAAAAATTTGATCTGAAAATTTTCTTGATCGCTTCGCTCGCAATATGACTCTTTTTCTGTAATGCATTGTAAATTACTATTATAGAGAGAGAAGTAAGACCAAATATGTACTTCAGACTGTTGCTGCTAAACAGTTTTGTTTTAATGTATGAACAATTGTTTTGAGGAGACTGAGCACACACATGTGAGAGACAATTTATATCCTTTTTACTGTTGGTTTGTTACGAGTTGGACGAATTAATTGCGTAATGTTTTTAAATAATATGTATAAAAGAAACATTGAATACGTGCATAATTTAGTGTCAACATGTTTCATAAGTATTTTCTTTATTTTATGTCGCTTCATGTTGCATAAGTGTAAAACGTATGTTCTACATGAAAGTTACACATGTCATATGTACAAAATGAATTATTATATTCGTAATTTTTGTCTTTCAAAAATACAGTTTGTGTGCTTGTTTTCCATTATTAGCTAATGTGAAATTGAACGTGTTGAAAGAATATCAGGAAAAATGCCAATCATAATAATAATTATTATTATTGGCACGTTTATCCTCATGGTACTTGCCCCCTCCCAGACAAAAATTCGTGGTTACGCCTCTGCTATGGACAAAATCTGCAATCGTGTTGGATTCCAATTTTCGCTGTATATTTTCTAAATTACTCGACTTTTCTCATTTATTGGTTTTCTCTCACTTTTTCTAGGCCAGTGCAAAGCATTCATCACAGCAAATGAAGGTAATTTGCTGTGATGAGTCGTACGCGTTGCTTTTATTGTTTTATTTTTCAAAAAAAAATTGTGTGCGTAATAAATATGTGCGTATTAGGTTTCGTAACTCTTCCTCCTCAGCCGTGAAATTGACTCCGAACTGTGGCAATGGGTCAAGGAAGTTGAGGCGGGGGGAGGAGGCTGCCCATGACCTTTCGTAAATGTAAGTTCACACTAGAAAGTGAGAGTTTCTTCCGACACTTCACGTGTTATTTCACGTGTTCAGACGCTCTGGAAGACGTCATTATTATGGTTCTCGCAGTCGCCGTGTGTTTGTCGAAACTAAAACACCTTTAAATTTTTTTTACATCGGTTAAGTTAGCATTATTCCTGGGGAAGACCAAGGTGAAGATGAACAAGATGTATTAATGAAGTGACCAACTGCTGAAGATGCACTGTGATGTACATCAGGGAAAGGAAAGTACGAAAGGGACAAAAGGGGGACAGATTAACATAGGAAAAGGAGAAGAAAGGAAGACACGTGAAGGAAAGAAAAGGGACAGGAAATTTTAAGAAAGGGAGGAAAGGGACAGGGGAGAATAAAAAAGGGCGGAAAGGGACAGGGGAGAATAAAAAAGGGAGGAAAGGGACAGGGGAGAATAAAAAAGGGAGGAAAGGGACAGGGGAGAATAAAAAAGGGAGGAAAGGGACAGGGGAGAATGAAAGAATGGGAGGAAAGGGACAGGGGAGAATGAAAGAATGGGAGGAAAGGGACAGGGGAGAATGAAATAAAGGGAGGAAAGGGACAGGGGAGAATAAAAGAAAGGGACAGGTTAGAATAAAAGAATGGGAGGAAAGGGACAGGTTAGAATAAAAGAATGGGAGGAAAGGGTCAGGGAAGAATAAAAGAATGGGAGGAAAGGGTGGGAGGAAAGGGACAGGGAAGAATAAAAGAATGGGAGGAAAGGGACAGGGAAGAATAAAAGAATGGGAGGAAAGGGACAGGGAAGAATAAAAGAATGGGAGGAAAGGGACAGGGAAGAATAAAAGAATGGGAGGAAAGGGACAGGGAAGAATAAAAGAATGGGAGGAAAGGGACAGGGAAGAATAAAAGATAGGGAGGAAAGGGACAAGGGAGAATAAAAGAAAGGGACAGGGTAGAATAAAGTAAAGGGAGAAAAGGGTCAGGTGGAAATAAAAGTGAAAAGGGCAGTGGGAAAATAAAAGTAAAAGGGGACTGAAGAAATTAAGAAGTGAAAAGGGTCAGGGAATATAAAATGAATGGAGAAAAGGGACAGGGTAATTAAAAGAAATGGGGAAAAAGGAAAATGAATGAGTGAAAAGAGATGGGGGAAATATATGGGGAAATAAAATAAATGGAGAAAAGGACAGAGGGAATAAAATAATTGGGAAAAGTTTAGTTGGCAAATAAGAGAAGTGGGGAGAAGGGATTGGATTATTCATTAATTTCTAGACATTCCTGCATAGCGTTGTCAAGAAAAATTAGACTGCATCCCATACATAAAGAGATTAATTATTTCAAACTGTTTTCACATCAGAACTGGGGCGTGAGACCTTTGGATCACTGTAAGAGCCGAGAGCAATTATGATGTCACTTTCTCACATCTGTATCACCTTAATTAGTGGGATCCAGGATCTTGTCACGGACACTGACAGACAGCCATCAATATCCAGAGCTAATTTCCGTCAAGCTACCACCCTCATAATTAAGAGAAGTTTCATTCTGGATTCCCTTTCTGGATATGAAATGTCTTGCTGAAGTAGCGTGTCGTGACGATAGATGGAGCTGATGTTCACACTTCAGCTACGGAAAGGAGATAAAATATTAAGAAACCAAGTCTTTCCGGATTGAAGAAGAATAAATGTGTCGGAAGTTGTAGAAACGTATGTCAAGCAACTTCTACATCTTCTGGAAGGCTGTGGTCTGGAATTTTACCCGCTATCGGAATTCTCGGAGTGAAAGCCAAGTATTTAAGGGATAAAGATACAGGTCCAGAACCGCACCGAGTGGACCGAACATACAGTTGCTCGAAGACCTCACCGACTAGCAACCACCTGGAGAGATGGTATTTCGTCCGGGGTTCACTAGTAATAAAGAGGGAATTCTTTCTCGCCATTGAGAAATTGAGAAGAAGCCGCCGAGAGGGGACTGTCCCCCCGTGCAGCCTCCAAATTTGAATTACAAGCATGGAGCCGTTCTCGAGTTAGCGCCGGAAGGGTGAAACGACTTGCAGCCCGAGCTGGCAACCACTTGGAATGATAACCTTTCGTTCGAGTTTCCACTTCGATGACATAAAATGCTTTAGGGGCCGATCAAATGATCTAACCGCTTGTGGAAGGGGTAGGCACGACTTTGTTTTACTTCGTTGTTCTGTCAGTTTTGGCAGAATGGGTCATCTCCGCCCTCAACGAAAAAGAAGAGCTATTACATACATAGATACTCTTTTAGATTAGATCAGATATGCACTTTTTGCATGATAGTTAAGGTTATATTAAATGTGACTGCCCCCCACTGAAAATCTCCCACCACGACCTACCCGCTTTTTTGTTTGGTGTCGTCACTGTCCGTTGGCCACTGACATCAAGAACTTCTTATACGCAGATTATTCCCGTGTGGAAAACATGGCTTTTCCCCCCCTTATTTCTCTATGTAATTATAACCATATCGTGTTTTATACAATTGTTTTCCTTGCAGATAATAAGGGTTCCTGCCCTCTTCCTTCCCTGGAAAGGTAACGAACACGAGAAGTATATGAACCCAAGGTTATTCACGTAATGTTCGTGGAGTCTTGCAACTTTCCCCCCTTCACTCTCTCTCTTCGTGGTGAGGATTAAGTTGCTACTCCGGAAATTGCATACCCTTATGGCCTCACAGGGTAATAAGGCCACGTGCCTTCCCTGAGCGGACATTGTACAGGGTGGTCACAAAGTGGGCGTACCCTCCCCTTTATTTTCGACACTACGATAGTAATACTCGGATTACTTGATATGAACACATGCCTGTGTCATTGATTAACCACCTCGGGGACTTCTTGGAGGCTCTTCAGAACATATTGAGGGGAACGTCACCGCCCGGAACACGGTCTTATTCACACTTGCATCGCGAAGTGTGCCAAAAATGGCGCAGAGTTCGGCCGTGCTACGAAAAAGACGGTCTCCATGCCGATGTTCCGGACACTTAAACCATCAGGTATGTGTTCATATCAAGCATTCAACCATAACCATCGTAGTGTCGAAAATACAGGGTGGGTATGCCCACTTTGTGACCTCCATGTATAGCCACACACACACACACATTGGGTATGCTGAATATTTGAGATTTGTTTTATAATTTTATGCAGTAACATATGTCAGAAGTAGGCTGATGAATTGCCACCGAATGCCTGTTTTGGTCCTTGCCCAGAAAACATAGGCTTTTACGTTTAAAATAAAACTTTTCAGGCCATTTCTGAAAGGAATGCGTGAATTTTACAGTGGCTGTTTTTGCCTGTTTTACTCATAGGTGTCAATTTCTGAGAGCCTAATCGGAAAAATGTTGAAAACTCTTTCGATATCCATCAATTTTAGTGCTTATTTTGTATTTTCGGTGCTTTTTTGCCTGCCTATTTTGAGCAGTTCTAGCGCTTGTCGAACCTCATCCTGGTTATAAACTTCCGTAGTTTACTAATAACGACGTGACCACTGATAGTGTAAATAATTTAGGGCACTGAAAAGTATCATATGGTAGATGAAACAAATCATAGTAAACTATTTTAATAACTCTGATTCAGTAATTAATTTGTGTTAATTAATGAACAGTTTCATCATAAAAAATTATGTTTTCCTAGTAATAAGTTAATAACAGGTAAATTATTAGCTGGGCTGGAGCACCGCAGGCCCATATTAGTAGAAGCTACTGCAGGTAAAATGTTCATAAGATTCTGGCAGGCTACCCCCCCCCCCCCCTCCTCCTCACCTCTCTAGGCATTCGTGGCGAGGATTAAGTTGCTGGTGCTGAGCTGAAATTGCATAACGTTATGCCCAGGCAATAGGGCCACGTACCTTCCCAGAGCGGACATTGTACAGTACACACGCAAGAACTCATAGTCGTAGAGAGGATTGTGCGTGACCGTGCATATTGATTTTGCGTGCATCTCCTCCTCCAGAAACGAGATTCAGCTTGGCGAAATGGAACCCTTTGTTAATGCGTATCTGCCGCGGGTGTAATGAACCTGGCCTGTGTAATCACCCAATAAAACAGTAAAACTGTGTTCGGTGAAAAAGCTTTTGATGCGGATTCGCAGCGAGTAATGAGAAGGGATTTTCCCCTGACACTATGGGAAATCAACCCGTTCCCACCTTTGTTTGTTTTTTGTTTCACTGAGCCTTACTATGTGTATGAAGGTCCTCTTACTCATAGACCCTGGGCATTGTGTTCACCTCATCATACCCCATCGTGATCAACCCATTAGGTTTCCCTGGCTTTTCCAGTATTTCCATGCAATTTTAAACTTCCAAATCGTTCCGTGGTGTTTTAACACACTACAGTTGAGACTGCTTTATACGTAACTCAGTTCTGCGTCGTAATTCTGTTTTATACGTAAATTACTGTAGGTCCCGAAAAAATATGATGTAAAAACTTGTTAATTAAATCTTATTTGCACGTAATGCATTTATACGTAATTCGGTGTTATTCATACTAATTTTCATAAAATACAGTTGATTTGTACGTAACCAAACTACAACAATGTCGCTCAAGTGACACGCAAGGAACAAATTATGGTAGTGGGTAATACATATAGATGGATAGCAGATTTTACAAACAGAAATCCATGGCTTCATTCTTACAAACTTCCACGGCAAGTCATAGTTTTCATCATTACATTAAGAACAGAACACGTACGCATACCAGCACACTTATCAAAAATTCATATTGTAACTCAACAAAATTGCAAATGAACGAGAACCCCGATGCGCAACATTTATTCTTAGATGTCCGATTTTCTTAAAACAACGAATCATACTCGACAAAGGATTACAACGATTGAAAATTCCATTCCCAGTGTCACTATTCAGAATTATCTACTCCACTTGTCTGGTTCCTATACGGATATGGACGAAAATGTAAAAAGCGATCACAATGAAACAGTGCAAAGATGAAAGTGATTTACTTATATAAACACAGTCAAAAAAGTTTTGCATCACCTAGGAAGTGATGAAAATAGCATTCGCAACATGCCGAAGCGGACAAGAAACGATGAAGCAGAGCTCATTGTGCGAAGTAATGCAGTCGACGTGTAAAACCGATCACCACAGACGACTACCGGAGTCGGCAAGTGCATGCGTGTGTTCGAGCATAGCACCACAGTAGTCGGCGAAGGTTAGTTGCGAGCGAATGCAGCTGTGTGCAAGGCATGCCTAGGCGTACGATAGTGCAGTTTCATCAGGACCTGGACTGCAGGAGCGGCTTCGTGGTGTCCAGGGGGTCCATCCATACCAAGGAGGAGAAATCATGGTGTGGGCAGGGATCATGCTCGGACGTCTAATTCCAATTAGAGGGACACAAATAGCTGTTCGTTATGTCAGGGACATTCTCCAGACGACTGTGGAACCATTTCATCAGGAAATTGGTGACGAATTTGTCTCGGTGGATGACAATGCCCATCCACACTCCGCACAGAAGGTGCACGATTATCTGCAGGCGGCGAATATCCGTCGCATACTCTGACCAGCGCCAAGACCCGACATGAATTGCATCGAACATGCATGGGCAATGCTAAAAAATGCCATTGCAATCCGTCCTGTGGCTCCCACCAATCTTCGTGAAGTTCTTCTTGCGGCACGGGACGAATGGGATCGCTTACTGCAAGATCACCTTGATCGTCTCATCCTCAGTATGCCACAGCGTGTTCAAGACCTTCTTGCAGGCAGGGGAGGACACACCAGGTGGTAGACAATGTTTCTAGTTGATCCGCTATGACAACAGTCTTCTTGTGACAGTTCTTTGTTTTTCGCCTCCATCATGAATTGTGCCATTTTCGTTTTAAACACATTTCTGAGAAAATTGTACTTTCTTTGTTCCCTTTTCATTCAACATGTCTTGTTTTTCATCTTTTATTTTGTATTCCTACTGTCATTGTCAATAAACCTTGTGCTTCATATATCTTTTGTCATTTTCCGTCCTGATGCAAAACTTTTTTGACTGTGTTTAATTGATTTCAATCTGTGACAATCTACCGAACCCGGAAGAACTACAATAACAGAAACGCTGACCAAAGTAACGTTGACAGGGTCATATAAAAGAAGAAGAAGAATGAATTGCTACTGGTCGGCCATGTGCAACAGAATGAAAAATCTTACACGCTTGACCAGAAAGTAAAATTTATACATACTATAATCCACATGAAAGTAAAAACTGAAATAGCTGCAGATTTAGGAATCGCTTATACCACCCTTTGCACAGTCAGTAAAAGAAATGCTATTTTGGACGATTTTATTTTAAAATTGGGAAGTAAAATTGTAAAACTATAAAGTCTACTGTAGTATTTCAGTATCAAAGCGTTCACAAGTGTGAAATGTAATAAATTGAAAGTTTTGAATTCCTTACTTTACCACTTTTTGACAGAAATAACATCTATTACGTATATATTCTTTCTCAAAATAGATACAATTACAGTATTTAAAAAAATGATATGATATGATAAATCTGATTTGTAAGTAATTCTCGGTTATACGTACTGTGTTCTCTTCACCTTGACATACGTATAACTCAGGTTCAAATGTATTAACAATTTTTAAGTGCAAAACTGCACAAGAGAATCAGGGTTCTTAAACATTCTTGAAAATAAATGCACAAAACAAACTAGAAGATTTTTTTTTTAAATATCTCCCATCAAGAAGCAGGCTTTGAAACACTGTAATTTATTTTCATTCTCAAATCGACGTGTTCTTTTCTTTTGAAGGGACGCAAATAACCTCTCTACCACATATTACTGGTCACACTTATCCCACAAGATTGATTGATTGATTTGTTGTTTTAAGTCCACTTTATGCTCCTACAGTTTAAGGTGGGATCCGAACCACTATGTGCCTCCACAGTTATCCCACAAAATTCAAGCAACCTTCGCTTTCTGACTTCAGCTAGGAATGCTTTCATTGTTAGGTTAGGCTTGTTAGCTTTAGTTCCCTTAACATAAATAATACATTCGCAGTGTATTTATGTCAAGAAAATGGAACCTAACAACGAAGGCATTCAACCCTGGCGTCAGAACACGAAGTTTGCTAGAGTCCTGTGAACTTCAATTTGAAGGTTGACGAGGCTCTGGTAACTGGACTCGCAGCCTCTGTGGTGTTTGTGTTGTATTTTCCATTCTCATCTTCGCGATTAGCCAAGAGTGGCAGAAAAACGAAGTAAAATAAAACCAATCAATCAATCATTCTCAAATCCTGGCAACTACAAGTAAATAGAACTTTTTCATGTTTTTTATGAATTTCAGAAATTATTTCCAATGATTCCCACCACTGTGCACTGTGCCTCTACTGAGTATCGATTCCGGGACCCCTCGATTACAAGGCGACGATAGGGTGCTTTTCCATGTCTCTTCTTTTATCTTATCCAAGCATTACTCATCATCCTCGTCGCGACTCGCCAAAACTGCGACAAAAGCCATGGAAAGTAGAAAACAAATGCAAAATGTGTATTCAGGTCACATTAATCTTGGTCTAACACAGAAATTATGAATGATGAAGGGGGATCATCTCCTCCCCATGTCTATATTGTTACGATGCAGAAAAGTATAGCTTGGCGCTTAATTGCATCACGCAATGGACCAACATGAACAAGTCAGCTGGCGCGAAGCCAGATGTAGCACGTACGAAAAGGCTATCGGATGAAACTTCCCAGTGTAATTCTCGTATGCAAACGGGACGCTGAATCCTTTTAACCCCCCAATGTTACGTAACAGGGAGTTCCGGTGACTGCTCCTCGTTTGAATGAACTTCAACTGACTCGCGTCGGAGAGGGTGATATGATAATGGAATCGAGGGAAGGGAGGGGGTGGCACAGTGACGTTCCCAGAGATTTTGGGTTCGTTTTGGCTCAAGGGCGTACGAAATATTTGTAGGTGGACTTTCCTTTGGCGGTGATAGCTCCTCTGATTGTATTTCTTTGTCATTCTTTTATTTTTCTCGCTTTTTCTTGACACTATCTCTGTTTCTCTGTCACTTAAAATCTGTCCCTTTCTTTTCATATATTTCTCTCTTTTTTATTTTGAGTTTCTAAGTCCATTTTATGCACAGATAGGCCTTATCTGGACTCGAACTGCAGCTTAAAGTGAAATCAGAAGCATATTGTGCTTCCGCCGGTTTTCGAACCCGGTACCTCTTGATCTCAAGGCTCATGGGTGTACAAAGTGTGGGAATTTACTTTTTCTTGAAAAGTGAGGGAATTTACTTTTTCTTGAAAAGTGAGGGAATTTACTTTTTCTTGAAAAGTGAGGGAATTTACTTTTTCTTGAAAAGTGAGGGAATTTACTTTTTTTTGGAAAAGTCGGGGGATTTACTTTTTTGTGGAAAAGTCGGGGGATTTAATTTTTTGTGGAAAAGTCGGGGGATTTAATTTTTTGTGGAAAAGTCAGGGAAATTACGGTTTCTCTGGAAAAGTCAACACTTTTGTGTAGTAGCGCACTAGAAGTAGTTTTTCGGACTAAGATAAAAAGGCCAAGCAAGAAGTTTTAAATTTGTTGTGCACAACTTATACTTCAGTTTGATGTACTGAATATTGTCAATAGTTATAACAGAAATTGCATTAAATACTCGACGAAAAGGGGTCATGTTTTGAACTATTTTCAAAAGAAATTACTAGAGTAAATGGCTATTTGCATTACCGCTTCCTTGTTGCATATTTTTGTATTCTGTTTGATTGATGGTCCTCCCGATGGCGCAGTGGTAGCGTCGTCGCCTTGTAATCAAGGGGTCCCGTGTTAGATAACCCGGTGGAGTCACTTACTTGTTAGTGGTTCGGATCCCACTTTAAACTGTAGGTCCAGTCCCGATTAGCCTTACTGTGCATAAAGTGGACTTAAAACAGCAAATCAATAAATCAATGTTTGGTTGCTATTAGGATTAATTCATACATTACTAAATTTTGAGTTAATTATGTATTATTTATTCTTTACTTGTTATGATGAATTCTCTGTTTACTGTTAGTATTGGAAAGTATTATTGAAAAGCTTCCCCTTGTCAATTTGTTCTGTTTTCCTTCTCGTCGTTACTTTTAACATGCGAAGAGAATGTTCTATGATGTTTAGCTGAAATGTGGTGACCTTCTTACACGCACGTTTAAATACGTACATTAATTGTAATAATTACCTGGTCTGGAAAATTCGGGTTCTTGATTTTGAAAAGCCGGAAATGTCGAGGAATTTTGATTGTAGACATCTTGGATAGGCTAATTGGGACTTGAAGTCTCCTTTTGTCTAGTTATCATCCTTAGTTTCGAGACATATTACTTGTCTTGGCACAAGTACCACCGTGTGAACGCTTAGTTCATTGAAATGGTAGAGTATATTATACGAAATGTTAACTATTGGAAATATATTCAACTTTTTACAAATCCCAGGTGAAGGTCATTAAGATTTGTTTACGATATTTGTTTTGCAACACTGACGTCACACTCCATAATATTCTCACATAATATTCTCACACTTCTTCACATAACATCCTGTTAAATACCATTTCGTCACGCCTGGCATTTTCGCGAAAGAACACTCCTAATTACTACACGAGTAAAATATGTGAAGGTTGAGAAACGTATTATCATAGAAAGCGCAGGGAACTTATCTCTGTAATTTCGAATCCGGATATTCGTTATTTCATATATGTATATTAGCCTTCCAAGAGTGAATTCTTTCGTCAACAATATTAGTCCGGCGGCCTTAAAATGATATAACCTTGTTTTGAGGTAGAAATAAAATGTTTTGACTGTTTTTGAAGGCTCATGTTACGTACCTTTCAGATCCGATTGATGTCACTCAGTCTAGACTCTTGTTACTCGACTGAAAAGTTCTTTAATGATGTAACAATTAATCCTATCAAGTGTTTTGCTTTTATCAAAAAGTCAATGATTCGGGGCTCAGCCGCTGGCCTGTGATAAAGACGCACTTTTTGGGTAATATCCTCCATTTTGGGACACATTTAAGGGAGAATTCACACCGAAGAAACACGCGACATGCAACACGCGTCACGAGTGTTTCACACCGAAGAATCAAGATGCACGCGGCAAGCGACACTGGTTTCTTTGGTCAGTTTGCATGATGGTACCGATATAATTGCATTAATCAGTTTATTAGTCACCCGAAAATAACGTAACAAGAGACATGGTTACATGTAAACTGCGTTGTAAAATTTGTGCAAGTTATTGAAACTTGGGAGAGGCATGTTGTGCACGAGAAAACTGAGAAATAATATGCACTGACCTCAAACTGAATACGCTAGACTTTTCAGCCTGAATAATAATACCTAAACATTAGAGAAATGGTTCTCAACCTTCGTGAGACCATGTCACGGTATTTTTTTTTTTTTAAGTAAATGCCTTAGCAGAAGAATTTTCCTCGTAAATCTTTACAGTATTGAAGATTTTATGCATGAATTAACATGTACCTATGAAATTAAATATTGATAAATAAATTCTAGCATAATCCAAAGATCAATAATAGTTTGATTACGTGTGTATATTTGTTGACAAATATAAAAGTATGGAAGACAAAGTGGTAACGTCGTCTCCTTGTAATTAAGTGATCCCGGGTTCAATAACCGGGGAGGCACCGGTCAGATCCAGTTCTGATTAATCTATTTGTGCATAAAATGAACTTAAGAAACGAAAACTCACAACTCAAATATGATATTGGGATTATGATAGTTGTCAACCAGTTTCAGCAGAACATTTCACAGCTCAGTATAGTTGATACGAGGGCACGGTATCGGGTTGCGGCCCGGTGGTTGAAAAACAATGCACTAGAGCAGTGTTCCGCAACCTTTTTTTACTCACGGCACACCCCAGACGGGCCTAGACTCAAACACGGCACACAAAAATGTCTGTCCCCTCAAAATCATATGAATCTTAATATAATTACGAAATATTACGTCGTTATGTAATCAATTATTATTTTTATTATTATTGTTGTTGTTATTATTATTATTATAAAACATGAATAGACTTATGCCTTTATAAAAAATTTATTAACTTTAATTCACTGTGGAAAATACACATTTCTAATACGAATTTTAAAGTAAATAACTCTACTCATACCTTCAATGTGATACTTGAGCCTGCTTAGCTGCACACAGACGGCTGATTCGTGGCGGAATCGTTGAGTATCTCTCTCTCTTTGATGTTTTAATTGCAGTCAACGTCGAGATGCCCATTTCACACATATAAGTAGTTGAAAATGGTAATAACACATTAACTGCCATCTCGGAGATAGTCGGGTATTCACTGCTTATTGGCAACCAAAATGTATCCAAAGACACTTCGAAAAATTTTAATTTCAATGTTCTGTCTGCTTTCAAATCTGCCAGTTCCTCTTGTAAGCGTAAATTTTTCGGAAGATATTTCGAATCCATACTGAATGGATCACGAACCCAGTAAAAATCTTCAACGCTGTCTCCAAAATATTTTTTTGAAAGTCTGCTGCAAGACTACTAAATGTTCTTTAATTAAGTCCATCAACGCCTTGTTATCGTCAGCAAGGGGCCATACAGTTTGGAACATTTCACACGATCCATTTTCAATTGTCTGTATCCACAAGTTCAACTTATTAATAAATCCTTGATTATCCATACTAGTCAGAATATTTTCGTTTCTACCTTTCATTTTTCTGTTTAGTTCATTCAAGTGTGCGAAAATATCGGAAAGATATGCCAACTTAGATACCCATTCATCATCTACAAATAAATCCGCATCCTCATGCCCCTCAATAGTCAAGAATGAAAGTACCTCTTTAAGTTCAAACATTCGCGTTAATACTTTACCTCGAGATAACCATCGTACTTCTGAATGTAACAGAAGTGTAGTATGCTCTGATCCCATTTCTTGACACAAAACGTTAAAAAGCCGCATATTTAGGGGCCGCGATTTGATGAATGTTTGATGGGTATGTTTTGTCACCACACCAAAAAAAAAACAAAAAAAAAAAAAACGTAAGATAAATAGTTATCACTATATTGCCGGTGAACTACTTTCTGTTTCTTTTTTTCGGGCTCGATGGTTTCACTACTTGCACTCGGGGACGAACCTCTCCGTACAAAAAAATTATCCATATCGAAAAAAGAAAATAGTAAGACTGGTGTAGCAATTCAATATTCGCACTACTGCAGAGCACAGCTGTGATAGAACTGAACTGAAATACTGTAATTGTTGTCGGACAATATGTGGGTCCTTCGGCGAAGGAAAAGAGCAATAAAGTTTAAGAAGCGCCGACAAACAGGCATAAAATGTTTTGAATTTGAATTTGATTTTAAAATTGTGGGAGCGTCAGCACTTAGGCTATTTTGCTCCCGTCACATTATACGGGGGCCAGCCCCTTATCATTACAAAGAACAACTCTAACGTTGCATAATTAAAAAGCTTAAAATGTTCTGACTTCTGTTAAAAGCTGAGGCCGTAAACGGGCACTCGGCACACATAAGGACAACAGGACAATACAAACAAAATTATACTGGCCATGGGACCAGTCGCCAGAGCCTCGTTAGTCTTCAGTCCAGGATGTACTAACGTGGAAGTGAGGTTGACATTTGGGTGTAAACAGGCACAAAACAGCCAGCCGTACACAAAAGATACAGTGTTACAAACAAAGAACTCGCTTGAATAACTGTATTGTATGATTGGTGCGGGCCGCTAAAAGCCTTGCTAATGTCTTACGGGGCTTTCTTTGCGGTGAACACAAAGCTAGCCGCCTGTAACCCATCAAACCGGCCCAATATTACAGGCGAGAATACATATAAGATGAGCAAACTATAACGATATTGAATAAATAAATTACATTTAATTTCTATGATAATGTAACAGTTATCAGCAAGAATAAACAAGCACCTTCTTACTTAAAATCGATACTTAATTTCTTACAATATTACAACAGTAGGTAAAAGTTCGCGTCACACCTTTCACCTTGTGACGGCACACTAGTGTGCCGCGGCACACCGGTTGCGGAACACTGCACTAGAGTACCTTACCATATTGACAAATATATTTGGGAAAAGTGCCGCCATAAGCTGACTTTTTCAAATAAAAGCAGTCAGGTAAATGGCCAAAAACATGGCCTCTTTTCAAGATGTTGAAGGCAAATTACAGCCGATAGATAACTGCATCAAAAAACTTGATAAAGCGAAATGAACTTTGTGTTTAAATCTTAAAACCTTGTTAAAACATTGTACATATCGATACTTTATTATTTCAACAAATTAGAGGTTCAAACATAATGCCGGTTGGGCTCTCTTCTAGAGTCTAAATACAGCTCGTTGGAATGAAGCATTCGCTGCGCATGCGCGAACAACAAACTGAAGCAACACGATGCACGGTATTGAGAAAACGGCACAGTCCGAGAGGCACGTAAGCGACATGCGACACGTGCATCTTGCCGTATCTCTTCGGTTCGAAAGGTTGCATTGGTTACTGAGTGTTGGCTTCCAAGCGACACGTGTTTCGTGTTGCATGTCGCGTGTTTCTTTGGTATGAATTCTCCCTTAAAGCGTATTTTTTTATTAAAATGCAATAGAACTTACATTGTTTTAAAGCTTATAAATTGGGCTATCAGTTTTATTGAAAACAATTTCCTGTTATTTAATTTATTCTAAAGTTGCATGGCAAAAACTTCAAGAAGTGCTAGAAAAGTTACATTCTTTAAAGATAATTTTTAAAATTACGGGAAAAAACCACTGACATTAACGAAAAAGTAAACTTTTGTTTTCGTAGCCCATCCAATGAGGATCAACACTAAATAGAAGATTATCTGCTTATGACCATTGGCTACTGAGATATAGATCATTAAGTGGAAAGTCCGCCATATTGGACACCATCTTGAATTACTCAAATTGCTCAAGGTTGGCAGAGTGGCATCAAACTGATCTGAAAAGTACATAACATAAGCTTTCAAAAATAGTCAAAGCATTTTATTCATACCTCAAAGCAAGCTTTTTAATTTGGCATTCGGACTATATGCTTCAGTGGCTACCTGGAAACTATTAGAACGACAATGTGTCTCGCCGTCTTTCATAACGCGTACAAGCGCAGGTTATGAACTCTTTCATAGTCGTCGCCGCCATGGGCGTTACTTGAAGCCTAATTTTGAGGGGGCAGAATTAAATTTTGACCTAATTTTGAGGGTGTAGAATCAAACTGGGCCTAATTTTGAGGGGGCAGAATTATTTTTGAGCGGGTAGAATCAAACAGCCTAATTTTGAGGGACTGAATTAAACTTGGGGCCTAATTTTGAAGGGGTAAACTCAAACTGGGCCTAGTTTTGATTAGGCAGAATTAAACTTGGGCCTAATTTTGAGGGGGCAGAGATAAAATTGGGCCTAATTTTGAGAGGGTAGAATCAAACTAGGCCTAATTTTGAGGGGGCAGAGATAAACTTTGGCCTAATTTTGAGGAGACAGAATCAGACTTGGGGTGTAATTTTGAGGGGGTAGAATCAAATCTGGCGCTTAACTTTGTGGAAAGAGAATCGAAAAGTTTTCCATCCGATATAAACAGCATCCAAGATTGTTTGCTAAATAACTGTGATGTTGGCGAAATCACAAATATTACTCTTTATTACTATGCTTCTCAGGTCTCCTAACTTGTAAGTTTTAATAAACAAACCTGAAAATGTTGGGGGGTAAATCCCCCCCCCTTGCCCCCTCCAAGTTACGCCTATGGTCGCCGCGATAAAAGAATGGAATGAACTCCCCCCGTTCCCCCACCACTGACTTCAGGATAGCTCCACCCTACAATTACAAATTAAACTTAAACCCATAATGTCCAAACAATAGTGCCTGGCTGTGTCTTTCCTGTAAGTTACAAGAATGAGATATTGGCTTTAATTTTAATTTTAGCTCTGTAATAATATTTAATAATTTTATATTTTACTCTGTGTAATCAGTACATTAACAATTCATATTTCTAAGTATAAGTGTTATTATTTTTCTATATTTTAATTTTTCTACTGTAAAACTGATTTTCAGAAAGTGTTATGTATAATATCAATTGCAATATGTATTTGGCATGGCCGCTCAATAAAGACGATTCTATTATTAAGGTGAATATTTATCCTTATTGCATTTTGAGGTTCCTTCTACTGACAGTAAATACCTCTAAAAGAGAGAATTTTGAAAATATTTAATAAAAACATGAGAAATGTATACTTGTTTCGGAACTGGATTTGGAAACAATGGAAATTTATCATTTGTCATAACTGTAATGGGAGTACGTGATATATTATACTGAATCCTAGATTTAAATTAAAGAAACGGGACAGGTCTAGAGGCAAAGTTGTTACAGAAATTGTCATTAATGAGATGCAGCTGTTTGTGTGCGCGGCGTCGTTTCTAAAAACGAACGCATTACGTTCGAAGAATTGTGCGATCAGTGCTTCCATCTCTTGGTGGAACAGAAAAAGTTAATGTATCGTGTCTTTTGTACTTCAGAAAAAATATGAAGTTTGTTCGTAGACTAGTTCAATGCAGAATAATGTAATGCATTTGCTATTGTGCCAACCTCATTGCCGGAGTGGTTGGCGAGACGCACTGTAAAGCGACGACCTCGTGGCACGTTTGTTTGTTCTGGAGCGTATGGACAGATAAAATAAGAAATGAAACAATGTTGAGAAGGTGCAACAGTTCTTTAATTCAAAGACATATTTTCAATTATATTTTGTGCATAATCCGAGAAGAATGAAGAAAATTATGTTGTACATACTTTATTCAATGTTGATGTTCTTTTGTCTTGTTGAGTTGCTGAGTTGAGTTGTTGTTTTAAGTCCACTTTATGCACAGTAAGGCTAATCGGGACTGGACCTACAGTTTAAAGTGGGATCCGAACCACTTGTGCCTCCACCGGGTATCGAACCCGGGACCCCTTGATTACAAAGCAAGGACGCTACCACTGCGCCATAGGGGAGGCCCTCTTTTGTCTTGTTATTCGTTACTATGGTGACTGTAGAAAAATGATTAATATAGTCGTCATGTGTTACGTGAAATTTGTCAAGTTATTTTATTTAATTATTGCAACAAAGTGCTCCACATAATTACTATTTTAACCTTCGTCTTAAAAGTTGTTCAAACACAAAAACTGTAGCGAGATTTGGATTTATTACTCTAGCTTTTCTTACGTTCATTACTGTTTTCATTCGAAAATTTCGATTTTCTCAAAATTTAGGGAGAGCCACATTATCTTCCCCCTGAGTAGGCCAGTGGGTGCAGACATCGTGAATGTGTTGGACCCTACCTCGACAAGGCACTGTATAATGAGCACTATCTTGCTTGGTATAGTTCATAATAATTATTATTACTTTTATCATTTTTATAATGATTACTTGTCTACCACAAAAGTACCTGTGGCCGCCATAACTGCAACGAATTGCACAGCGAGAAAGCAAGGATTTTTGAGTCGTACAGCCAACGGCAAAGATATTTTCATTCTCTTTTATTCTACATTCTATGTTGTTTTAAGATATGGAATTATTTTGATTCGAGGTACAAATTGTCTTCTGCTTAGTGATTTTTTTTTTTTCATTTCAATCCATAATAATTGCATTGGTTGTGGAAAACGGACCGAGTAAAAATGTGATGGGTGTACAAAAACAGTGCTTGATGATTTGCTCGAGATGATTAGCTGTAATTTCTGTGAAGCAAAAGGTGAAAGCAGACAGAAGAGGATGCAGACCGCGATTCTTCGAGTGGTGCGCACATGTTTCGTCCTAATGTGCAATTTCGCTGCGGAAGTAGGGAAACTGTCCGCATACAGAGAGCGCCGTAGGGTAGGATATTCTATGTTGAGAAGATAGGCCGCCATCAAGGTGGGATGTACACACGTCGTTTCTAAGGGATTCTACAGTAGTGCCGCCGTACGAACCGGTCCCCAATCACAGCTCAGAACGGCCTTTTTTTTAAACAAAATCCTGTTTCCTTGCTGGCTGCTTAGGAGAGAAGTGTTTGAAAGATTGCCGCTTGTTGCCCGAAGAGGGGGCAGAGGCAGGTCTAATTGGCTGACCGCAAGTTCCTTCGTAGGTAAACGCGGTAACAGAGGGTCGCTGCCATAAAGGCGTTCCCCGCGCCGGCTGTAAAGGTGGTGGGACTGTAGTTTGGCCGTATGTAGCTATAAATAAAGAGACGGACTTAGATTTTATTCGCCTAAAGATATCAACACATTAATTGCTAAATGTTCCGTATCCGGTGTTGGCACATAGTGGTTCGGATTCCACTTAAAACTGTAGGTCCAGTCCCGATTAGCCTATCTGTGGACTTAAAACATCAATTCGATCAATCAGTCCATATTAGCCTATATGTGCACGAAGTGGACTTTAAAAGAACTCAAACAATCTTTACTCGCTAATATTGTTCGTTGTAATATTGAAATTAACAACGTTCTAGTTGAATCATGAAGTCTGTGGGGCAAGCGAACGAAAAATGCAAATACATATAGTTTCGGTTTCAATAACGAACAAGAATAAAATTCGAGAAACACCAAGTATTTAATGTTAAAATAGGTATAAGGGAATTTCATAATGTTAAATGTTAAAGTCACAGACTAAATATGCAACTTGGTTATGGTTCCCTAACCTCATAGTTTTAACCTTTAGCTTTGCATAATTTCTGCTAGGTTGGATACACTGTTGGGAAGTAGGCTCGTGGATTTAATAATGGCTGTCTGACGTCATAACACGTGGAGATGATGTCACGAGGAATGTCGTCGATATAACTAGGCGCCTGGCCAAAAGTGACGGTGTGCTAATGGCGGGTTTTAACTTTCCCCTCAATATCCTGCACCCTCTCGTAGCCTTTACCCCATTCCTTACTAACTGGGGGAGGATTGGATGGTATTGCTTTTGAAGTTAGTGCGACTGTTATTCTGCTATGAGATTGCATCCAGAGCATACTATATAGCAAGGTTGAAAAACAAATTCAAAAACTATTATTAAATCGGGAATATTATAGCGTTAGTGAATACTTAAGTTGTAAATTATAGAAATTGTGCAATTTTATTTTTGTCTCAACTGTACTGAACCCTCCAAATACCATTGTGTATTATATGGAGTAATTAAATTCAAAATTCAAATTTTGTTCTGACGCCTAACAGACAAAATACATGTCACTTCGAAGCGTGAAAAAAAAATCATTTTTTTTCAAGGCTCTCTATGTGGAGATACGGCCTCAACAGAGAAAAGGAAATTTATCTACTTTGGTGTCCTCGCACGCTGTGAATGTTTGTCCATTTCATCAATTCAATGTTCATCCTCATCTTCGCGATTAACGAAAGGTAGATTTCACACAGAAGCCACAATCGACACCAATAGAATGCAGGCTTGTATCATGTCGTGCCTCTACGGAGTGGATCGTTACTGTTGATTGGTTCATTTGCAAGCGACAAGTGTCACTTGGAAACGAACCTTTAGAAGTATATGCAATCTTTCATACCGAAGCTGCACATGTTGCTTGTTTGCGTACCTCTCGGACTGGGCTGTTTTCTCAATGTTGAGCATCGTGTCGGCCCGGTTGCGCATGCGCAGTAAATATTTTCTTATATACTGGAGGGGAATACGCGACCGAACGTACCACCGTCAAAACGTACCTACCACCTGACTGGCTACCTGCGAAGGGTCTTCTAATGAGTCTTAAAATATTTGCGATGCGACAAAACGTACCACTTGATAGGACGACATCAAAAATAATTTTCCGAAATTACGTTTTTCTCTAGTTTTGCTGATTTCCATCACACTTTATCCAGACTTTGGACTGGTAAAATTACTATATAATGTATATATAGCTATTTTGTCGTGTTTAAAATCAGCTGTGGTTAAGCTGTCGTCCACATTCTTTTCCTTTCTTTTATCTTTGTCTTTTTTTTTTACCTAACCTAACCTTACCTAACCTCACCTTTGTCGTGTAGGTTGCCTAGACTATCGTTGTAAATCTTGGTAATTGGCGTGTCTTCCTCTCGAACCCTTTTCTTCGCCTCCTGCATACGCTTCTTCACATCTAACTGAGCATCATTCGGGACTCCACAAACGGGTGGCAGATAGCGCACCGTATTGGAGTGTCTGACATGTTCAAGCGTTTTCCTTGAAGTGGTACGTTTTGTCGCTGGTACGTTCTGCCGGGACACCACTGGAGGGGCCCTTGTCACTTGTCAATTCGGTGTGGAACTCGCTTGTTGCTTGTGTGTGAAAGCTGCCTTCTGTGTAAAATAAATCCGAAATAGAAAGAAACTAATCGAGAATATTTTGATACAATGAAGTCCTATGTAAAACTAGCGTTTGTGTTGGAGAGTTTCAATCCGGTTTCTCTAGTTGAAAAGCATTGATTATTCATCTATCGTGCTCCGATGTAATTTCTCACGTTCATATCAAGTCAGACGTGTAATTTAACTTAATAACACCACTCGCAGCACACAATCTCCATGTATTTAAATAGAACAATTGCCTAACACAAGCTCTTAAGGTTCTGCCATCTACAATTAACTTTGCCTGAGCAGCTCTATTCCTGAGGGGGTATCACTTAACGCACACCGTATTGAACACCATTGTCTACTGACGTCAGCGCGGATTGCCTTCGTTGTTTCTTAGGTCTGTTAGGTTTAGTACTCTTACCATAAATACCTTGCAGTTTTTCAGGGCTTGACCAAGAAGGCATTAATGCTAAGACCCCAACCCTAACATGCCTAACCCATGGTGGAATGACAAACAGGTGGATGCACGCGCATGGCTCTCAGCCATACGTCACAGCTCTGACGTCAACATAGTGGCCACAGCCAGGAGAGGGGGTGCTTTTCAGAGGGTAACAAGTGGAGTTTCCGGGTTTGTTCTTTTCTGTAGACCATTGAACTGGTGTTTCTTTTTTGTTGTCTTCGTTTCACTTCTAGTGAGAAGAATCTAAGTGCATTGCGAAAGAAAATATGCCTAACTGTGCCTTTTACGGCTGTAGCAATCATTACAAAAAGACGCAAGGAACGAATATCAAGTATTTTGGGTTTCCTGTTAAAAAAGAAGAATTTTGTTACGAATGGGTATTGGCTTGCAGGCGGAAGAACAAAATAAACAATTTTATATCTCTCTCTCTTTATACACACACACACACACACACACACACATACATATAATATATATGTGCATGTATTGTGTGCTTTCACGTATCACATTTTACGTTGCTTTTCTGCCTACTTGGGCTGATTGCCCAACACAAATACTCTTACCCAGTTCAGGATTCGAACCCGGTAACTTCCGTGGCAATATCGCGAGTCAAGAACCCGGCGCCCTCAGTCACCGAAGCGACTCACGTATATATGCAGTCTTAGGTGTTTGTATATTTACGTATATGTATGTATACGTACTATACATATGTGTATATATAGGGTTATTAATGCAGTCTGTGTTATATGCTCTTTCGTGCCTCAAATTTATTTCTAAGTTCCCCGTGCATATAGTACCGTACCATGAAGGCACATTTTAGAGGTTTTAGGTGTAGGGACCCACACATTCTAGATCTCGGCCATCTAGGAGGTGATGTAATCCATACCACGCTCCAGCAGCCTTCCCCCCTCCCCCGTGGAAGGAAGTCTTCTATGGATCGCGAAACAATTATTGCACAGTGAAAACCCTTCCGTTCCCAACACATCTAATGTTTCTTCTCCCAATATGATCAAATGCTTACTCATTTAGGTATCTCCAGTGACGTGCCCAAGGGAGGGTGGGTGGGGTCATTACCCCATTTGACACAGTCCTTAAAAAAAAGAACGTCAAAAACAGGAAAATATGACAAAATGAGGACTGACCACCAAAAATAGTATGCGTAACCCCTCTCCCTGCCGAAAATCGTTGGCACGCCACTCTTCATCTCGGACACATTTTAAAAAATAACTCATCAGAAAGTTTTATAATTTCGTATTACAGACTGAAGTAAAGCACCTTTAACACGATCAAATTAATCATGAACAAGTCCTTGAATTGAACGCTTAAAAGGAAATGATGTCAGAGACAACGCCATTTTTCTCTTGGATCCAAGGTTCGGTCAATGAATTTATATTTAGGAATGGTTCTAATTAACGCGCATTTATATCCTCAGTATATTCTAGAACGTTGCGCAGATAAATGATTTATAAATATTGCCAGTAGTTCGACTCCACTTATTGAAGAACATTCCCTCTCGCGCCTTACAGAGATATAGCTTTGCTGTGCAGCTTCCAAATGCTGACAAGTCTCTACATAGTGCTCAAGTTTGCTGCGACAATACTGAAAGCTCAAGAAAAGTTTACGTGCAATATTATCAACAACAGGGTTATAGAACATTCTCCGTCTTGCCTTGATAAGTATATCTCCCCTTAAATTATCGTCACATTATTCAAAAACCAAAAATCCTAGTTTTAGCTAATGTAAACAGAAATATTTCCTGAAAGTGTATGTGTGTGTGTGTGTGTGGGGGGGGGGGGGGTGGCTTGAGCCCCCTGATTCCCACCTTGGATACGTGCTATTAACAATAACAGGGTTATAGAACATTCTTCGTCTTGCCTCGATAATTGTATCTCTTTAAATTATCATCACATTATTCAAGAAGACAAGAACCTAATTTTATCTAGTGTAAACTAAAATATTTCCTTTCCTGGGGAGGGGGGCTCGAGCCACCTGATTCCCACCTTGGAGACGTGCTAGTAACAATAACAGGGTTATAGAACATTCTCCGTCTTTTCTTGATAATTATTTCTCTCAAATTATCATCACAAAATCCTAATTTTATTTAATGAAAACAGAGAAAAATCCTGAAGGTGGGGGGGGGGGGGCTCGAGCCCCCTGATTCCCACCTTGGATACGCGCTATTAATAATAAGAGGGTTATAGAACATTCTTCGTCTTGCCTCGACAATAATTTCTCCTTAAATTATCATCATAGGCCTATTATTCAAGAAGAAAAATACCTAATTTTATCTTGTGTAAACTGAAACATTTTCGGGGGGGGGGTCGAGCCACTTGATCCCCACCTTGGATACGCGCTAGTAACAATAACAGGGTTATAGAACATTCTCCGTCTTTTCTCGATAATTATTTCTCTCAAATTATCATCACATTATTCAAGAAGCCTAAATCCTAATTTTATGTAGTATAAACAAAAAAATGCTACGGGGGGGGGGGGGGCTTGAGCCCCTTGATTTCCACCTTGGATACGCACTATTAACAATAACAAGGATACAGAACATTCTCCGTATTGCCTCGATAATTATTTCTCTCCTTAAATTATCGTCACATTATCTTATTTCACACCACAAGAAACCAAAAACCTCATTTTATCTAGTGTAAAACGAAAACTTTCGGGGGGGGGGGCTCGAGTCCACTAAGACCTCTCCTTGGATACGTGCCTGGCTCAGTATACCATGGTTATGGTTATTCCGCGTATTTTGAAGTTATATTGAGTCTGTAGTTGAATTTTGTTTCACGAAGAACGCTTCACTGTTAAGCGAACGGACTCCCTGCAGTCCTCTTCTGCAACGATGATGACGTCATGCGCCGGAAGGGAGAGTTTTAAGGATCGGCTTGCATCCACCTCTTTAGTCTTTACACCATGTGCCTAACCTAACAACGACGTTAGTACACGACGGTGTTCAATACGGTGTCCGATAAATGAGACCCATTCCTAAGCATTCACGTGGTGAACATTGCAAATCGAATCTCGGCCACTGGTAACAAAAATGAAACCTTTTCACAAGATTACAGCATTTTTTGGTGAAGATCAGATATGGGCCGTAGCGAACTATTTGAAATAATTAACTTAGTAGAATAGCGTGTTTGAATGTTACGGGAAAGTTTGGCACTGTTCTCTATGCTTGCCTCACAGTGGCAATACAAGTGTCGTCTTAATGGCGCAATTCACTGAGGACTCCTTCGCATTTCCTGGTTGGATGCCGTTCAGCTGGCAAGTTCCACAGAGGGAATTGTTTCTTCGGGACGTTCAGGAGTCGTTTGATCAGAGAAGAGGAGCTTCAGAAGCAAAGACGGCCGGTGATGGATCTACTGGCTGCGAAGGAATGCCATTCAGAACAAACAGTTGCTAGTGTTTTCAGAGACTCTCATTGTTGTTTCCGCAAATAACAGATTCAGAGGATACCCCCAATAGTTAAGTGGTTAGGGCTACCGACACGGAATTGAAGAGGCGAAGGTTCGAATCCCGGAATTTCTGGGATTCGTGCACAGTTGAAATTGCATGCTTGATTTTAGAATCTTTTGATTCCATCGTACCCCGATTCTCGAATCCTCAATTACCTTGCACCCCTATTCTCGAATGCTAAAGGTGTGTAAAGGGTGACCCTAATGTCAACCTCCCTTCCACGTAGTACACACTTGACTCCAATTGGCAGACTAACGAGGACCTGACGACTGAATCCACAACCATTATAATCCTCTGTGGTACTTGTGTTGTCCTTATTTTTGTGATCCTCCTTCATCCATTTCATCTTGTCACCCTCGTCTTCGCCATTAGACAAGAGTGACTGAGAAATGAAGTAAAATAAACCAATTCAATCAATCGTACGCTCGATTCCCTCGCACCCCTATTCTCGTATCTCTAACCCCTTTCCCCCGCGTCCTAATTTTCGAATAACCGATTCCCTCCCTGTTACTTCCTCGAATACACGAGGGGAGTAAAGGGTGGCCCTTTTCAATGACAACCAAATGTCTCCCACGCAGTACACCGTGGACTGCATTTGCAGACTAGCGAGGCTCTGGCGTCTGATCCCATGGCCAATACAATCCGCTATATTTGATTGATAGACTTGGTGTTTTAAGTCCACTTTATGCTAATCGGGACTGGACCTACAGTTTAAAGTGGGATCCGGACCACTACGTGCCTCCACCGGGTATCGAACCCGGGACCCAATCCGCTATGTGGCTTGTGTTTGTGCCGTCCATATGTGTTTGTGATTGTCCCTTCATCTCTTTAATCTTATTACCATTCATCATCACCTTCTCTTTTCGTAATACACTCCATTAATGCTAAGTGTTGATAATCTTGCAACTGTTTGTACGTCCAGGTAACTTGCACAACGATTAATTTCATGCTCATGACCTTGGAGGATATATATTATGGTGTGGATACATTGTCGACGTTCCGTTTACCTGCCCCCGATTACTGTTACAGAATGTTACGTAACAGGGGCTCCATTACTGTTTCAAGGTCTGTCTGCGAGACGTCATCTCGAGAGCAGAATTTGCAATTTCGTTGTCCTGCATCAAGTGTTTGATCACTGAACTAATGAGGTGACTCAATGTCGACTGACAGTTGTACATATACAGTTTTGTTGGTTTGTTCCATTTCGGTACTTCTTGGGTGAATCGCAATGATGAGGATGATGGATGTATTCGGTGGAATGGTGTTCGGACAAACACAGTACATGTTCGGGGTTCTAACGTGGGATCTGCATCTTCGTAGCGATTTTTGGTTGCCACTACTCCATAGACACTGACGTTTTCGATGATCAGTGTTGCCAACCGAACGTCACAATATCGGAATCGAAGGTCTCCACTCAGTGCCAAAAGTGTTCATCATTTGGAGGGCGACCCTCATGAGGGCAGACCTCATTCTCACCTCCTGAAAAGTTGTGAGGGCGAGGTCGGTTGCATCAAAATGAACATCTGTACTCAGTGCCGACATGTGTTTCGAGTGTGTGGACATATTCTCACACACCCTCTCCTTCTCTCTCTATTTTCCTCTCCTTCTCTCCTCTCTCTATACATTTCCCTCTCCTCTCTCTATACATTTCCCTCTCCTCTCTCTATACATTTCCCTCTCCTCTCTCTATACATTTCCCTCTCCTCTCTCTATACATTTCCCTCTCCTCTCTCTATACATTTCCCTCTCCTCTCTCTATACATTACCCTCTCCTTCTCTCTCTCTATTTCCCTCTCCTTCTCTCTCTTTATTTCCCTCTCCTTCTCTCTATATATTTTCCTCTCCTCTCTCTATTTCCCTCTCCTTCTCTCTCTCTATTTCCCTCTCCTTCTCTCTCTTTATTTCCTTCTCCTCTCTCTATATATTTCCCTCTCCTTCTCTCTCTCTATTTCCCTCTCCTTCTCTCTCTCTATTTCCCTCTCCTTCTCTCTCTCTATTTCCCTCTCCTTCTCTCTCTCTATTTCCCTCTCCTTCTCTCTCTCTATTTCCCTCTCCTTCTCTCTCTCTATTTCCCTCTCCTTCTCTCTCTCTATTTCCCTCTCACTCTCTTCCCTGCCTCTATCTTTCTTTCATTATTACCATCTGCTTCTCCACCTCTCTCCCCCTATCTCACTATTTCTCTTTACTATCCCCCCCTCTCTCTCTCTCTCTCTCTCTCTCTCCCTCCCTGTACTAACCTACACTTCTCCCTCTCCCCATTTCTCATTCGCTTTCTCTTTCCTCTCTATTTCTTCCTCATATCTCCTATCCCTCCTTGTCCCAAACACTCTTCCACCCTCTCCTCTGTCGCGCTGTCTTTACTACTCTCTCTCTCTCTTTTTCCTTTCTCTCTTTTCACACACCCATTTATCTTTTCCTCTCTCTCTCCAGTCGTTGTTTCTATCTTTATCTTCCTCTTGCTACCGGCTAACTACAGTAGATTTCTCAACAGTGGTAATTGTTTTAATTTAAAGGAAGATCTGTATATCTCATCCTTTATTACCGATAAGTATTACATGTATCCTTGTGATCTTTTAGCGAAACTGTTTTTCTAACGGTTAGGGAGAATTTACCCTAAAGCAGCAACCGACACGTGTTGCTTGCAAGCGAACCTTCAGTACTCAATGAAACCTTTCGAACCGAAGCGACACAAGCTTCACGTGTCGCTTGTCGCTCAGACACAAATGGCTAATGACAGCTATAGCAATTAACGACTTGGAGGTATTTGCCAACAGCACCAAACCTGAATCTTACCCACGTATGCATGTAGTAGCAGAAATTAAACTTAACCAGCCTATCCTCTTCACATGTTTATTTCTGCATCGTGTCCCCTAAGTCTTGTTCATTGTTTATAGACGGAAGGGGGCTGTGTCGCTTGTCGCATCGGTCTAAAATCTCCCTGCGGCACAGTACAAAGGCGAGAACACTTATAAATTTAATCTCAATTTCATGTTTCCCTTTCATAAATCACAATCATTTTGTTGCGAGTGACATCAGTGCTAAGATACCCTAATCCATATTATCTGTATCAGCTTAATCTTGTGTGTCTGTAAGCCATCGTTAATAAGACAAAGACACCAACGTCAAGATCCCCAATTCTCTGCGCGTCAGTCTCGACGCTAATTTCACTTGTCGCCATGGGAGCTCGCAAGAAGGATCAAGGGAGGCTCTGACCCCACATGCAATAAGGAAAAATTGCCTAGTTATTCTCCACTTTTCGACTTTCCGTTTATATTTGTAATTATTTTTCTGTTCTTGTACATTTCCCTGTCTTTTGATGTTTTGTCAGTGTTTATCATATCTTAGTTTAATTCTCTATTTGGTATTTTTTTTATCTGTTATCTGTGTGCTTCCTCACATTTTACTGTCGTATTTTCTTTTTTCTCTTTCACTCTGTACTTCTCTCTCTTTTTCTATATCTGTCTTTTGCGGCACAGCCCGCTACAACGCCAAAGGTCGTTCGAATTCCGGCCTGTTCTGTGTGAGTGCCCCTTCATCAAATCATCACTCATCCTCATCTTCAGGATTGCCAGCCCCCGTGGCGAAGTGGCTAGCGCTACGACCCCAGGGGTCCCGGGTTCGAATCCCGGATTGGGCATGTATGATTGTGAGTGTTCATTCATTAATTTCATCATATCATCACTCATCCCCTTCTTCACAAATTAGCCAAAAGTGGCACAAAAAGCGAAGTAAAATAAAGCAAGTCAATCAATCATCTTCTCTCCTATAGATAAGACTAGCTGATTAGAAGGCGTTGCCCGGGTGTTTATTTATCCCAATCTTCTAATAGACAGGAAAATAATGAATTCTAACTATAGTGTAAAATGTAACTAATTTTATTTACAGGTATTTAAAAGTATAAGTACAATATGCAAATTATAAAGTAAAATCTTTTACAAATTCACTGTAATATTAATTTAACTCAAAATAAATTGAACGGCATTGGGAGTGTCACTATTCATCTTAGCGACCCAGAAAACTGTGGATTCCACACTAATATCGGTAGTTTTCGATTATTTTTACATGTTATTCCTTCCCACCGCATCCCTAGGGGTGCCAGGGGTGTCTTACAACCACAGTATTTCGTTCCAGATTGTAACTTATATGTGTACCAAGTTTGGTTGAAATTGCTCCAGGCGTTCGAGAGTTATGCCGAAACAAGCATATATACATGCATCTATTTTTATATATATATAGATTACGAAATATTAATTCGAAACTGTTTATAATGATAATACTCGTAATAATGTAGTTATTAACCAGTTTGCGATTAGTGAATAATATCCATAATGAATAATTGAGGGGTCTAGTGAGAGAGGGAGCTATGCCACAAATCTTGACAATTTTATTTTTTGCCATTTTCAGTCTTCTCCTACCATCTGCCATCTATCATGTGAACTACAACCATGTTGCATAGCCCCCGCTTGTTCTATAGCAGATTTTCTGTGTTCTTGAATACTTACTCATCAGCATTTTGAGTGAGAGAAGGAGCTATGCCACTTACTGATGGTGTCTGCGGTAGGAGTGGCAGAGGTTGTGTTGCAGTAACCGGTGCTAGATATAATATCAACCCTGAAGTTAAAAGATCTCATGGCAATAATGCCTTATATTCCTCCATTTTTTCATGGTGTTTACCAAAAACTAAAATCCACGGAAACAATGGACAGTGAAGATCCTCCAGAAGACATATGAAGTTGCCTTTATGTAGGATCATATGTAACCCTGTGAACATGATTTACACTCAGGCAAAAGTATTTAAGCCTTGTTCAAAGTATTTGATGTGCTAGATTGATTTTTCCACATGGGTATACTACAACAATATACCATACATGTTCATAATAAATGGTATTTATATTGAAATTCATATTTTTCCTTTTGAATAATTTACCTAACAATATGTTCAGAAAAAATAAATTACCCTTCGTTATACAAATTATGACTCAACGCAATGCTTTAGAAAACTCAATTTATTTCCATTTCTTGTCAAAGTGGCATAGCTCCCTCTCTCACTAGACCCCTCAATTGTCATTAGTATTACAAGTGTTTAAATTTTACTATCATTGGACTACTGAAAGCTGAACCTTTCCCATTATTTCCCTTTAAATACAGCCTTGCATGTATGTGGTTGTATTACATACATATCTAAATAACACATAAATAATATATTTTCATATTTTCTCTTACAGGTGAGTACAAGTCGTAGCTAGCACGGAGCAAGCATGTAAGTACTTCTCAATAACGTAAGCATTACATTTGTTTCCCACGCTCAGATTTTTTATAATCCTTGTAACAACATAATTGTTGTTGAAATTGTTTCAGCATTCCCATCCCTGTCATTATTAAGATCCATGATTCTCATGGTTTTTGAAATGCATCGTGCGTCAATCTTTTTCTGAATTCATTTTCTTGTGCAATATATGTCAATGATTGTATAGGTGGATCCCAGCAGTTGAAGTTTGTTGTGTAACATTCTCGTGACCTCAACCTTGAACGATGTATGCGACAGTATATTATGTTACGTGTAATTTGTGTAGTTGATGAAATATATTTTCTGATGTACCTTTACGGCAATGGGAAATTACATCAATAAGCAAAAGGACTCAACCAGGCTACTCCTTGACTTCTCAAAACTGTGGCAATAACTGAAGAATGTGATCAAACTTAACTACAGGTTTAACCCGCGTATATGAATTTGCAGACAAATCTACAAGTCTATATATTTTTCTTTCGTCGACTCGCTTATAACTGGAAAAGCTGAAATGGCCCATTCTTATGGCTGTGTCCGAAAGGTACAAAATAAGGACATGAAGTATGGTCTTGACGGAAGTGACGTCATCCAATGTCGGATTAAAAATTATGCATACTCGAGTTTGAATTGATAATGATGCAGAGACGTTCAAAAGAAGACCAATATTGTATATGTAGGACATTTCAATACAAAGAGAAAGTTGTTACGCAAAATTGAAAAGAACTGTTTTTTTGAAAAATTTTAAAAATCTTAAAATTAAGAACTGTGTTTAAAACATTTCTGCCTGCACCCACGATCCGACAACCCGTTTTTGATTTATCGAATTTCAAAGAGAGCGATCGTTTGCAAACTTCCTAAAAAGTAGCCCCTTTTTTGTTGTCACGGCACAATTGAAAGAACTAAATTTTCATGTAAGTCTGTTTTTTTGTAAGTCTACTGGTTAATTTTTAATTGAGGTCTAAACTCTAGTATCTAGAATTTTTATTCCGAACAGTCGTATGTTTTGCACCATGCGGCACCACTGTCGCCATATAGCCCACACTGTGCTTTTAAAGCGAAGAGTGACAGTTTTGCACCACCTGTGCATTTATTTCAATACAGAATGAATAGGCACTGCTGCTATACAAGAAATTATGAGTTTCTCCCCATGTTGCAAGAGGAAGATGATTTTCAAGCTCGACATGATGTTTGAAAGATATAAGAATTTTCAGATTCCCATGCATTCCTTGTGGAGAAAAAAAAACGCCACTTTGGACTTTTTCCTACAGCAAATCAAATCTTCAATGTGTCCTCTTTTCCGTTCATGTGTTTTTCTACGCCGTCGAAAGTTTGGTGTTCCCAAGAGAGCAAGTAAAATAATACTCCGATAAGCGTAATGCTAAGTTCCCTCCCCTCCTCCAGCGCACAGCCCCCTCCTCAAGTTCGCTACGGGGAAGGATCGGTGGGGAAGGAGCAGTTTAGGGTTCTCGCGTCTGACTGTACTCAAACTGTTCCTCCTGCCCTTACAGGGGATCGTGAATAGTGTTTATTTACTCGATAAGGTCTACATAATACTGATGGGGGATTGGTTCGACAACAAAACATCACCGCACAGTAACAGAAATATCAATGCTGATTGGCTCGTTTGTTGCCATCATGGACGTCCAGAAGGCTCCCCCCTCCTTACCTCCTAGAGTACGAATGTCGACTTAAAATTACACATTTCACACGTACAATTTTATTTTAATCACGGTTATTTGTTAATTATTGGATCCCACTTTAAACTGTAGGTCCAGTCCCGATTAGCCTTACTGCATAAAGTGGACTTAAAACAAAATCAATGAATCGATCATGTTAATTATTGAAAGGGCGTTGCAGGAACATGACAGCGTCAAACTGATGTTTTTTGAGGGGGAAACACTATTGAGGGAAATATGCCTCATACCCCCTCCCCCCACTTTGAACGAAATTACCTTGCTTGCCCCTTTCTGGAAAAAGTTATACAGACGTCCATGTCGCCTTAGCAGATGATATTTGACACACACACAAAGGGTACTTGACTGACACATAATACCAACAGAAATGATAAATATGGTTATTATTCCTTATTGATCCTTCTCCCTTTTCCTTGTTGAAGAAGCTAATGATCAAAATGTCAAAGATTATAAGCAAAGCCGTCCATCGGGAGGGGGAGGTGGGGACACTCGCACGAGGCCCCTCGTCAGATAAAAATAATTGTTTGTGTAAGGTTTATTTTGAGTTTGGGGACGCAGGTGATTCCAAATAAGCAACTAATACATGGATTGTTTTCGTATACAGTAAAACCTCGTTAATCCGGATTAATGGGGCGGATAAGTTGGCCGGTTTAACGAAAGTCCGGATTAACTGAAATAACGTAAAATAACAGTAGACAGTGCATTAAAACTCCGTTTATAGCAACAAAACACGTTTATTATGGTGTATTTAAATTGCATAGGTCTAAAATATACTATACAGTACTGTACAAAGTCTGCGGGAAACCGAATTTCATCAGTGGTTGACTGCCTTTTCTTTGGGAAGCTCTCTTGTTGACTTCTAGCTACATTTAAAACATCGTATTCTGCTTTTTTTGGGGGGCCTGTCCAGATTAAGCGAAGTCCAGCTTATCGAGGTTCGGATAAACGAGGTTTTACTGTACTTCAAAATATCCAAAATTACGAAAATCATATTCTAAACATAGAACTGCACAAAAATCGTGTTCAGATATTTCAATCAAAAATGCACTATTTGTTATGTATAGAATGAAATCATTAAATGAGCATAGTATTTCATGTAAAACCATATAAATTAACTATAGGATCAAAAGGCCTCACGGGTTCGATACCCGTTGGAGGCACAAGTGGTCGGATCCCACTTTAAACTGTAGGTCCAGTTCCGATTAGCCTTCCTGCACATGAAAGTGGACTTAAAACAGTACATCAGCCAATGAAAACAGTACAGCATCAAAATTCAATGAAAAGGAAATAAAGAGAATTGTAATAGAGAATGTTCTTGCAAATTCTATTATGTTGGTAAGTAAAATACTAGTTGAACACACATTTTTTTGTAATTACATATAATGCATGTCGCAGTGCCACTTAGCAAATGGAAAGATACAATAATTTAGAGACCTATATGAGTCTCACATAATTCTTGGTTTTAATCTTCAATATGTTCTGTTTATTGTTCTTAAGTAATAGTAAGGAATATATAAATCGATTGTTTATTAATTGTAATAATATTTATATCGTGATTTTAGAGACACCTATACTTCAGACTAAGAAACAAAAAGCTCTGAAACATTTTGTTTACAGACCCAGACGCCGCACCCAAATAAAGGTCTCACTTATTGAATACCTTCGTACGATAATGTTATCGTAAGGTTTAGCATAAATAATGCCTTTTTGGCTAAACCCCGAAAAACTGGAGTGTATTTATGGTAAGAGAACAAAACCTAATCTAACAACGAAGGCATACCGCGCTGACGTCAGTAGACAACGGTGTTCAATACTTTGTGCGTTAAGTGAGACTTTCCATCGTGCATTCTTTTGGCGTTTCGAATGTTTTTGGTGAGCTTGAGAAAGGCGTGACGTCACTTCCGCTTTAGAATCCCCGCCCAGGATCTACTCTACCCCCTCCCCCACTTTTCCCCCTTTCATGAAAATGTTATTGAAGATATGTTCGAAAGAGAACACATGGTTCTTCCAAATGCTACTGGCTGTGTTTTGTTACCTCCCAGATCCGTTTCAAAAGCGCCCTTATGCAGTGGCGGCGACTGGGTTCCAAAACTAGGTGAGGCAATGTACCCAAACTATGGGGGCAGGGTCAAAACAGTTTTCTTTCCCTCGTAGATAAGGTTTAGCATAGAGCGGGGGCAAAAGTGGCAAGGGGGGGGGGGGGGCTGCCACTGCCCCTATGGATTCAACGTCACACTATTGATTAGTCGTTCGAAAGACAACTTTTTTAAAGCTCCCGACAACCTAAGCCGACCATATTTTACATCGAGGAAACTCCCCCCCCCTTCCCAAACTCTTTGAAAACTTTTCCGAACTTGACAGGCTTTCAAAGTGTCCATCGATTGGTTGGCTAAGACCCGTGCCCCCCTCCCCCCACCCCATCTTCCTGCGAACTCCTGATACATTGCCGACCGTCCTGTGCTCACCTTCAACTGTTTATTCCAGACATTTGTGCGGAATGAAATGCAGCGAGTGTGTACTAATTTGCATGTTGCGTCATGTATATTTGATGATGAAAATTGAATTTCTGGTGAGGTAATCAATTATGGAGCATGGTGACTTTCATTTCAGTTAAAATTGCCTTTGTAGTTAGTAACTTGCCCGGACCACTAGAACTGATAGGTTGAGGACAAAGTGCAATTTAAATGAGGAATGCCGCAATAAATCCAAGTTTCTCCTCCCTCCTAAATATTAGACGTGTAACAAGTAGTGAACTTGCTTATGAAGGACTTTTTAAGTTCACTTGATGCACAGTAAGGCTAATTGGGACTGGACAGTTTAAAGTGGGATTCGAACCACTATGTGCCTCCACCGGTTATCGAGGACGCTACCACTGCGCCATCGGGGAGGTCCTTATGAAGTAGAATCGTTGCGTTTACAGAAGATTACAATCGCTCACAACACATTGTGACCGTGACGGAGTGGGTAGCCCAGCTTGCCCGGGGTTTCTGGTTCGAATCCCGGCCTGGACATGGATGTTCTTTCTAAGTGTCCAGTCCATCAATTACATCATATCATCCTCATCGTCGCGATTAGCCAAAAGTGGCAAAAAGTATCCTAATTAGGATATATATATATATATATACACAACTGTAAATGAACAAATTCTCACTACAATATTTGCCGTTTTCGTTATTGTTTTTGGATATGTCCCATCACCACCTTTCCATTTAAGATAATAAGGTTGACTCCAAGATGGAGCCCAACCCTGTGGCCGAGTGCTTAGGGTCCCGGGTTCGAATCCCGGTCGGGTATGGTTCTTTGTGAATGTCCATCTTCATCCATTTCATCATTTCATCACTCATCCCCATCTTCGCAAATTAGCCAAGAGGCACAAAACGCGAAGTAAAATAATCAATCAATCAATCCAAGATGGAGTCCATGGAACTTTTCACCTCACTTACAAAAGAAAACCCAGTTCATGAGTGCTCAATAATTGTCCCACGCTGGCCTCCGTGGCGGAGTGGTTAGCACAGAGTGCTACGATGCCAGGGATCGCCGTTTCGAATCTCAGCCCGGGCATGGGTGTTCTTTGTCAGTGTCCCTTCATCAATTTCATCCTATCATCACTCATCCTCATCTTCGCGATTAGCCTAAGGTGGCAGAAAAGCGACGTAGAATAAACAAAATCAATCAATCAACTGTCCCGCATACACTGGCGTCAACCTTTGAAAAACTTTGGATGGACTGAACTCTAAGATTTGTTTTAAAATTTTATGAAATACTAATATGTCAGGTCGAGAATTTGCACTGAAAAAGAACTGAATTTGGAGTGCCTAACCGGAGAAAATGACCACGGATAGAACACTGCAAAGTACCAAATTGGAGATGTAACAAATTTTATGAAATATTTTGGTAACAGCCAGTATTTAAGTTGACTAGTGTAGGGTGATATATCGCGATATTGAAAAAATATCCAGGCGATATCAACTAGACAATATATCGTCACGATATTTTGCGTGTTGGCGATGTATCGTCACGATATTTTGGCGATATATCGTCACGATATTTTGGTGATATATATCGTGGGGCTGTTTACCCACTGTACCCCCTCGAGAATTACGTCAAATTTTATTTAATGGACAGATTTCAATGTTTTACTTAGTGTAAAAGTTGTTCCAGGGTTAGGAAATCACAAATAACGGAGATATTTGATCCCAAAAAATGACCCACGTAAGTTAAAACCTGCAATTTGGGAGTACTTTCGCCGCTTTGTGTTAGTAAAAAGTGTTTGTATGTACACTAAAATAGCGAAAGAACACGCCTAGAATAATCATCAGTATCAAACCCAACAATCCTAACCTAACTACGTAAAATTAAAGCTGCTGTTGTGGAAAGTCGTTTTGGGTGCTATATTCACTTGCGCGAAGCGTTCGGGCTATTCTACTACAACACCCTGAGGTAACAGACGTACTTTACTTCACAATAACACATTTTTGCGAACAAAAATCAACTGATAACGTTCATAAACAATAAAATCTTCATAAACCATGCAAGATATTTCACTTTATCTACGGGGTACAGAGGGTCAAGGGTACCTATATCGTTACAGCGATATATCGTCACGATATTTGACTATATTTATCGTGTCAGCGATATATCGTCCCGATATTTGGCGATATGTATCGTGTTAGCGGTATATCGTCACGATATTTGGCGTATATATCGTGGAGACGATATGTTGGCCGATATCAAGATGCGGAAAAAATATCGTATCGTATTGTCTGTGACGATATTTCCTTGAGGATATATAACGATATCAAATTTCCGATATTACCATTCCAGTTGTCACTCACTATCTTTAGGTGTCCAATGATGAAACATTTCTGTTTGAAGGTGTGAGAACGTTATTTCCAATAACAGGCAAATTAATGTGTGGGCTCGAGCCCTACAGGTTCATCTATGTTAGAAAAACTGTTTCTTGTTTCGAAGTCCACTGCATACAGGAAGCAGGGCCGGATTAAGACGAAATTGGGCCTGATGCTTGAAATCTTTGGTGAACAATAAACCAGGGTTGTTAAAGGTCCAGGAACCCATAAAAATCTAATGGTTTCTATTGGGTTGCGCTGCAGTACCGGAATCTTTTTTCTCGCACAATTTAAATTCGGTCCAAGTTGCGTATTGTTACATTGAAATAAATGTTCCTGGACCGTATGTTAATTGTTCCTGGAAAAAGGTTCCTGGACCGTATTTAAATTGATGCGGGAGAAAAGGTTCCTGGACCGAATTGAAATTCATTCTGGAAAAATGATTCCTGGACCGAATTGAAATGCTTTAAATATGAGAAGGTTATACACTGTCTAGAACTCATTTCCGTTTGCTGATTTTCTCTCCCAGTCCGGGATTGAATTTATTTACAATTACAGACCAGGCTTGAACGATTAAAAGCTGCCTTCTAAAAATGTCCGCGAGTACGTTTTACATTGGAATGTCACACTGCTGTTGTAGAAAACGTAGCGCAGGAAATAAATCAAAACGTTGTTGTTCTCTCATGGGCCAGATTCAAAAACTCCCTTGTCGAAGAGTTACTGTACATAACGCAATGGACCATAGGCGCCGACTCCATGGGGCTTGGGGGGGCTCGAGCTCCCCCCAATGTTAACGATGTGGGGGCAGAGCCCCCAAAATAATTTTGCTTTAGAGGATCTAATGTATTATTTTGCTTCTCTTGTAAAGTTTACTCAGAATTGTGCCACATGAACTTAACTTTAAATACACATTTGAAATGTTCTAGACCATCAATTTGGGGGGTTGAGACCGCTAAACCATCAACTTTGGGGGGGGGGGGGGCTGGGACCGCTAAACCATCAACTTGGGGGGAGGACTATGACCAGAGACAGCAAAACACATGACTTATTACTATATACTAAGTATTTAATTATGAGTAGGCCAATTGTTAAAATTTTTACTAAAAAGAGTTTCAAAAGACGATGTGCATGAACTAGTGTAGTGGATGAGACTTTTGGGCTACAAATGGCTCTCACATGACATTCAGAACGAGATCATTGATATATTAGGGAGATCTGTTTTGCGCTCCGTGGTAGCAGAAATTAAAAATCGGGAATATTTTGCTATTATGGTTGACGAAACTTGTGACATATCCATTCGTGGACAATATTAATATTCTGCATTAGAACTGTGAATAAAAAATTTTGATATTTTTGAGGAATTCAAGGGCTTTTACGTGATTCCGAACACTGAGATCAAAACTTAAAAAAGGGAGAGAGTGAGTCATTCATTAATTTATTTCAGTGATCAGAGCCCCCCCTCCAATAATTTTGACAAGTCGGCGCCCCTGCAATGGACTATATGGAGTCACATTGAGTTGAAACAAACCCGTCACGTATTGCTCCAGCATCCGATCCAGGAATGCAGCCAAAAGGAGCCGTCGATGAAGTAACGTGGGCTGCTGTATTCGCAGCAGATATTACAACAGGGAACGGCAGTACTGCTACAACAAGTGAAGGAACGCGCGCGAGAGAATGGGGCTATATGGAGAGTGGTAATGTGACTGCAGCGTTTGTGTTTCGCCCATTTCTACCTTGTACCTTAGATTCTCGAGACAGCCAGGATCTTGAATAGTCTTTCATACTCACAAGCGGATAAATGTTTATCGTCAGGTCCATATTCGATCCAAGATGCGTATTGTTTCATTTCAATACGTAACTTTGACCCTATTTCAACTGATTCGAAAAAAAAAAGGTTCCTGGACCGTATTTAAATTGATCCTGGAATAAAGTTTCCTGGACCGAATTTAAATTAGATCGGAAAAAAGGTTCCTGGACCGTATTTAAATTCATTCAGAAAAAAATGTTCCTGGACCGTATTTAAATTGATCCTGGAATGAAGGTTCCTGGAACGTTTAAATTGATCGGGAGAAAAGGTTCCTGGACCGAATTGAAATACTTTACAGATAAAAAGGTTCTTTACGGTCCAGAACCCATTTACGCTTGCTGATTTTCTCTCCTGGACCGGAATTGAATTTATTTTAAATTCCTGGACCTTTAACAACCCTGCAATTAGCACAACGATGTTACAGTTACGTGACAGCGCAAAGAATAATAGTAACTGTATAATAAGTAACGCTGTGTCTGGGCGTCCGAAATTGGGGCTCCAAATTTCATTCTAAGATTTATTTTCAGGTTAATATAGCAAAAGAAAACTGTTCAGCTTCCGGAAAATTCTCGTCTGTTTTCATCTGGGCCTATTTCAGGAATGGGCCTAATGCTGCAGCATCAATAGCACCCACCTTAATCCGGCCCTGCCAGGAAGTTCTTTCGGTGAAGTGGTTCATAGATAAACAAATTAAGGCAGCAGTTGTTTTTCTTACTCGGACATAGGAAATAATTTTTCCTGCAAATAATCGCTGCTAAATTACGTGTAATTTAAGTAAGGACAAGGTGAGTAAATTGCCTTGAGAAATGTCTTTTCCCAGGCCATTTACAAATGAACGGAATGTCTTCATACTTGACCTTTGCTCGTTCTAAACATGTTATTAATTCAGAAACATTGCTATTCTTTTTATGTTGTTTGTGACTAGTAAGGAACCTAAGGCCCCGTTCGCACTGAGACAATTTTGCAGCGCCACCTAGAGAGCGCGAGAAGCGCTGTGCATGTAGAGCTTTGTCATGAAAAGTTTTTACCTACTCTCGCTAATGTAAATAACATTCCTGACCAGGGGCGTACTGGTCCATCGATCAAAGGGACATTTGCCCCCATCCCATGATGATATTCTGGATCTGGGCCTCTCTGATGGCGTAGTGGTAACGTCTTACCTTTGAAATCAAGTGACCCCGGTCGGCTTCGATACCCGATGGACGCACATAGTGGTTTGGATCCACTTTAAATTGTAGGTCCAGTCCCAATTAGCCTTTCTGTGCATAAGATTGCCTAAAAAAATTAGCAAACTTTGACAATATTTTGGATCTCGCTTACCTCCATGATGGAGTGTTTAGCATAGCGCTCTACGACGCCAAGGGTCCCGGGTTCGAATCCCGGCCTGGACATGGGTGTTCTTTATGTCTCTCATCATCTTCGCGATTAGCCAAAAGTGACAGAAATTCGAAGTAAAGTAATCAAATCAGTCGATCAAGTCAATATTTGGATCTCCCTGAACTTGATACTATCCAATTGTGAAATTCGATACGAAATTCACTCACGGACACTTCTGGGTCGTATCGTCCCTATTGGAAGTCAATGCTATCGTTTCAACCCAGAAGTGTCCATGACTGTACAACCATTGACCAGAAATCCGTAATCAAGCTGTAAAACAAAGCTAAGCACTTAGTACAAAATTGGTTAAGCAGAGTAGAATAGAAAAAAAAAGGTGCAACTATGTTTTTCAATAAAGAAATTAAGATTCTTGTATCGTCGATGGCGTAGTGGCAGCACTTCGTCTGTTAAACAGAGATTCCAGGTTCAATTCCGGTGGAGACATGGGAGATAAAGACATTCCGGTTGCCACGTCTTGTGAAAGCCTGTAACGGTCAAACCAGCATTTCCGGACCTGGCTCTGTTTATATAAACTATTTTCGTTGTTCATTGTTTACATATGAGGAACACATTCCAAGAGTTTTGTGTGTTGCCATTGAAAATTTGCATTACAATCCACTCACCGCCCCAGATTTAGGCAAGACACACGAAACATTGCAGGCAAGGTGTCCCATTTTTATTGTCGGTGAGTGTACGATAACATTTTAAATCTCGAACTTTGCAAGATTCGAACAGTAAATCTCAGCCTTGCCTTGATTGTTTAAAGGGGGTCGCGGCCCCATCTCAAGAAATATGACACGATGATAATTACATTTTTGCTGAAAGGTAAATGATAGCGTTAATTTTTTTTTTTAAGGGAAACCAACATAACATTTGCATTTTTAATGAATAATTCTTGTTTATAATAACCAAACATGCTTGAAAGTCAATTATAATTCAAGTACTACTTGAAATACTTCAGGAAGAGTCTGTTTGCTTTCGGCGTTGTTCTTCGGCGACAATTAGATTTCAAAATATTTGATTGTTATTTAATATAACAATGCAGTACCCTTTGCGGTTACTGAATGAAAAGGACGTTGGTTATGCATTAGACGAATTATCATTCAGTCTAAGGTTTGGTATGATGACCCACGAAGAGTTGTAAACTAAGATAGGGTCGTTTTCTTTCTCTCTCCGCGATTGATCGAATCGCGGACCTCCTGTAATTTTTGTTTGGAAACTAATCTCTCGCGGATCCGTTGTGCACACAGATGCAGGAACTTTTACGTCTGTTCTTGTTTCTTTGCCTTCCATCTGTCCGTTCGTTAGTTTAACCGTAACGGATTTAACCAGGCCTTACCGAAGTGCTTGCAGATATCTTGTTACTAAAACAAGAAAAAACAAAAAAAATGTGCAAACTTCCCATTCTTTCACCCTTTTTCGTTTCTGTAGGTATAGTTCGTCATTGAGAGGACAGACCGGATTATGGCAAACTTGTTGCATTTCGGGAACGGCGTTTCGATATTTCTTTACGTACTGGAAGATATCGAAAAGTCTAAATCAGTGGCTCTCAAACTTTTTTCTCATCGTACCTTTAGTCGTAACAAAACGTCTAATGTACCCCCACCATCATGGGCGTAACTTGGGACCAAATTTTGAGGGGTCAGAATCAGACTTGGGGCCTAATTTTGAGGGGGCAGAATCAGCTTGGAACTAAAATTTGAGGGGGGCAGAATCAGACTTGGGGCCTAATTTTGAGGGGGCAGAATCAGACTTGGGGCCTAATTTTGAGGGGACAGAATCAGACTTGGGGCCTAATTTTGAGGGCAGAATCAGACTTGGGGCCTAATTTTGAGGGGACAGAATCAGACTTGGGGCCTAATTTTGAGGGGACAGAATCAGACTTGGGGCCTAATTTTGAGGGGACAGAATCAGACTTGGGGCCTAATTTTGAGGGGACAGAATCAGACTTGGGGCCTAATTTTGAGGGGACAGAATCAGACTTGGGGCGTAATTGTGAGGAGGAAGAATCAGACTTGGGGCCTAATTTTGAGGAGGAAGAATCAGACTTGGGGCCTAATTTTGAGGAGGCAGAATTAGACCTGAGGCCTAATTTGGAGGGGGCAGAATTAAACTTGGATCTAATTTTGAGGGAGTAGAATCAAACCTGAGGCATTAATTTGGGGGAAGAGACTCGAAAAGTTTTTCATCCCATAAAAACAGCGTCCAGGAATATTTGCTAAATAACTGACGTTTGCGAAATCAGAAATATTACTATTTATTACTTTGCTTCTCAGGTCCCCTAACTTGTAAGTTTTAATAAACCTGATTTTTTTTTATGTGGGGGGTCGTTTTTGACACAAAAAATTATAATCCTACGTTTATTATTCTATTGGGTGTTCCTACGTTTACAGTCTTTATGATCAGTTATAAGACTAAAAGTGTGAAACACGTATGCAAAGAAGTACATATTTTTTTCAGAGTTGTCGAAAATAAGTAAAGAACAAAACTAAATTTGAAAACAAACTGTCAACCAAAATATTGGATTTTTGATTGTAAATCCACAGTTAATTGTGAGAAGGATGTGCCTGCATAGCCTGACACAATCTGGTTGTGCACTTGAAACGTCCAAGCGAAGATTCGGCTCCAAATTAAGTCTCATATAGATTTCGAACGAGTATTTTGTTTCAAAAAAATATGAAAGAATGATGATCCTTATTTTCCTATGGAGTGTTAAAGCTATGATGTCTCAAACAATGAAGTCTGCTCTACACATCTGCCGTTCAATTGTTGTCGTGTGGACATTCTCGATATTTCTCTTCCTAACTGATCGCGTACTCCCTTCAACTCGTCGATGTACCCCTGGGGGTACGCGTACCACAGTGTGAGAACCAGTGGTCTACATATAATGTTTATATCAAACTGGACCTCCTATGTCTATCGGCTAACTTTGAGAAGGCACCCAAACGTCAACCTCACTTCACACCGCTGTAACTGCAATGTTTCAGGCCAACGAGGCTCTGGCGCCTGGGCTCACAGTCAGTATAATCAGAGGTAGAAAAAACAACTTAAAAAATAATTCAGCAGCCAGCCTTTGTTTTCTTCAAATGAGGCCTATGGAAGCAATGAATCCAACTAACATGAAGCTACACATTTTGAAATACGATCTTAAAACATTTGATTTATTAATTAATACAAGATTGTATCAAAAGTAATTATAGTTCTTGCGCCGGAGTGGCCTTGCTAAAGAAGATTCTACCATAACGCAGCTGAATTTTAAAATTCGGCTAGCAACAGTGCAAAAAAATATTCCGATTTTATGATGCACGTGATGCAGAAAACACACAAACATCGAAAAAACACATACTGTACTCTGAATTTAATAAAAAAAGTAATGGAAATGTCCATAAGCGAACTCGAAATACTTAGAAATTATGTATCTGTGTGTATTTAGAACTGAATTTGAAAATTCAGACCCCTGGTGGAAATTTGCAAGCGCCATTGCGATCGGCCGCCCTGTATATCCCTGAGTCTATAATTCTCTGTGGAGTTTTTCATTGTGTCGTCCGCATATGTTTTTGATGATCAATTTCATCTTAACACTAGGGCTAGGATTTTGATGACTTTTTGGTCTTCCTTTTGGTAATCCACAAAAATGTATTTTTAATGTTTTAGTATTACCTTCTTTTGTGAGGGAATTATACCTTTTGAGATTAATTTGGGGCATTTTTCAGCATTTTTGGTCCAATAAAGCAATTTTTGGCATTTTATGTCCTTTTTTGGTAATTTTCTTCTAGAACTTAAATATTTTTGATCTTTGATTTACTAAAACACTGAAAAAAGTTTACAAGTTTACAAGTTAACAATCATTGGTCATTCCTTCTTGAAAACACTCGGAAAACTTTTGTAACATGCTGCAACACAAAACTAAGCACTAACTTCATTGTCTCTTACAGTGTATCTCAAGTCAGTTTGTTTTGAGAATCTTAGTTAATTTATTTTTACATTTAGGTCATAAATTATGAGTGTGTTCGCTCAAATTCCTCATTTCTAGCATATTTAATATAAAGAAAAAATATATTGTGCCTTTTCTTCAACTGTAAGTCATTTTTAGGTTACAAATTCAAGAGTAAAGCGGTTAGCAGCGCCATCTTTACTGCTTATTTTAACCACAGCATAGAGAGAAATGATCACTTTTGGCTATTTGCGAAGATGAGGATGAGTGATAATATGATAATATGAAGGGACAATCACAAAGTATACCCATGCCGATATTCGAGCCAGGGACTCCTGGCGTCGTAGCGCGCTATGATAACCGATCCTTCGCGGAGGTCGGCAACATGTTCCCAGAGTACATAAAGGTAAGTAAATACTTCCGTAAGTGACCAAAGATCTAGTTCCTTCTCCTTTCAGCTTCTCGCGTTTTGTTAAAATAAAATACAGCTTTTTAGCCACGAGGCATAGAGTTCATGACGAAGGACTTAAGACAATAGGAAAGCCTGGTTGAAAAAAAGCGTCGTAGGTTCGTCAACAATGCTTCCTTGTATTGGAACCGGACTGCCATACTCTGGAACCAGGAAATAATTGTCCGGTCAGTTGTTTTTTTTCCGGTATGAACATTTCTTGTGGTCGGTAGCCCAACGTGAAGAATGTTGTGAGAGCGAAGAAGTGGTCATGCAGAGCAGAGAGCAATTAATCTATCACTGGTGTGTGGTCTAGTGAACGTGATATACGACGGGTTTTGACTTGCTGTTCATGTGCTAGAGAAAGTGCCTGTTATTTTATGACAAAATTGGGATTCATTTACACAAAAATTATAAAAATTTCAAAAACGTTTTCAGTTACTGCTTGTATGAAACATGAAGGTTCCTGTTGTCAGTGGAAATCCTGCCTTGGAGGTTCCTGTTGGCAATGGAAATCCTGCCTTGGAGGTTCCTGTTGTCAGTGGAAATCCTGCCTTGGAGGTTCCTGTTGTCAGTGGAAATCCTGCCTTGGAGGTTCCTGTTGTCAGTGGAAATCCTGCCTTGGAGGTTCCTGTTGTCAGTGGAAATCCTGCCTTGGAGGTTCCTGTTGTCAGTGGAAATCCTACCTTGGAGGTTCCTGTTGTCAGTGGAAATCCTACCTTGGAGGTTCCTGTTGTCAGTGGAAACCCTACCTTGGAGGTTCCTGTTGTCAGTGGAAACCCTACCTTGGAGGTTCCTGTTGTCAGTGGAAACCCTACCTTGGAGGTTCCTGTTGTCAGTGGAAATCCTACCTTGGAGGTTCCTGTTGTCAGTGGAAATCCTACCTTGGAGGTTCCTGTTGTCAGTGGAAATCCTGCCTTGGAGGTTCCTGTTGTCAGTGGAAATCCTGCCTTGGAGGTTCCTGTTGTCAGTGGAAATCCTGCCTTGGAGGTTCCTGTTGTCAGTGGAAATCCTGCCTTGGAGGTTCCTGTTGTCAGTGGAAATCCTGCCTTGGAGGTTCCTATTGGGAATGGAAATCCTGCCTTGGAGGTTCCTATTGGGAATGGAAATCCTGCCTTGGAGGTTCCTATTGGGAATGGAAATCCTGCCTTGGAGGTTCCTGTTGGGAATGGAAATCCTGCCTTGGAGGTTCCTGTTGGCAATGGAAATCCTGCCTTGGAGGTTCCTGTTGGCAATGGAAATCCTGCCTTGGAGGTTCCTGTTGGCAATGGAAATCCTGCCTTGGAGGTTCCTGTTGGCAATGGAAATCCTGCCTTGGAGGTTCCTGTTGGCAATGGAAATCCTGCCTTGGAGGTTCCTGTTGTCAGTGGAAATCCTGCCTTGGAGGTTCCTGTTGTCAGTGGAAATCCTACCTTGGAGGTTCCTGTTGTCAGTGGAAATGCTCCCTTGAAGGTTACTGTCGAGGGGAAATGCTCCCTTGAAGGTTACTGTCGAGGGGAAATGCTCCCTTGGAGGTTCGTGTCGAGGGGAAATGCTCCCTTGGCATTTCCTGTCGAGGGGAAATCGTGGATTCTATATTAGCGTGAAAGGAAATCATGGTCCTAAATACGACATAACCAGGGTTAAAAAACAGGAACTTCTCGTTATAAGGGCGCTATTCTGGATGACTTTTTACTTCGGAGGCAAAAGCTATAACGTTATTTTGATATTGTGAACGTTGCCAACATGTGTTCCACAAAATCGAACTATTACGGTCTTACGTTCACAACATCCGGCAAATTTCTTGCGGTTATATTTTATGCCAAAAAAATTAAAAGTCGTAAACATATCTGCACGTGTCTGTCGGTCTGTGCATAAAGTTGAGTATGTGGGACCCAGACAAGCTCTCTTAAGTAGGAGGAGAAGGTTAATGGCTACGGCTCAGAACCTCTTAACTGTACGCAAAGCATAAGGAGTTCAAAAAAAGTTAAGTTTACGTGTCAGATGCTGCAGTTTTTACGACATGCCTATTCATGCGGCAACATTCATGTGTGCTACAAGTGCACCGTATTTTTATGTTTTCTTTCGGCCTAACCCTCTTCTCAATTAGGCAATACCGTTCGTTGAACTAAATGGTGGAGAGCTGTGGCGATTTTTTCGTGGTGTTGCATTCCTATCACCCATAACACCTGGGTGTAGAGATGGTGCCAATAGTTCACTTTTCATATCTTCCGGACCCGCACGGTGTTAATGGTTCGTTTTATTAACTGCAGCTACAAAGAAATGAGGATGACCCTCGGGCCTAGTATAAACATTTTAGAATTCAAGTTGTTCTCCTGTAAAGTTGACAGGTGCCCAGACGTGCCTAAGTGATTACGAGAAGATTTAACCATGTTTAATGGAACGGTTACACGTAACTGCTGTGTATGGAACGTTCCCACATGCTTCTTCCCATTGTATGTAATAGGGCGTAATCCACGTGAGGAAACTACATGCTAAGTTTCAGACAAATATCCCTGGGCTTCGATGACGTAGTGGTAACATCGGCACCTTGTAATGAAAAGGTCCCGGGTTCTATTCCCCGCGGAGGCCACTTTAAGCAGTAGATTTTGTCCCAATTAGGCTATCTCTGCGTGAAAGTGGCTGACCCTTAGCAGACTCCAACGAAGCCCTTTTCGAAGTCCCCTCTCCTTTCAAAGAATTGCTATGATGTTTCCCAAAATGATAAACTACGTCTGCTTATAATTCCTTATAGAATACTCGCTGATTACCCGGCGTTGCCCGGGTATTTATTTATCCCAATCTTCTATTAGCCAGGGAAATATTGAATTCTGACTATAGTGCAAAATCTAACTAATTATATTTCATCGTGAATGTCACCAATTAGCTTAGAGACTACGAAAACTGTGGATTCGACACTAATCTAGGTCATTTGTGGCATTTTATTTTTCACCCCCTCTCACCCCCCCCCCCATGCCGATAGGTGATGAACTTGAAGTTGAACCGCATTGGGAGTGTCACGAAAACTATGGATTCCACACTAATATCGGTCGTTTTCGCAACACAGCCTGAATGTTAGACAACCCGAGAAACACTATCGTTGTGCGGGATTGCATAGAGTCACGGATGTCTGTATGTAATTTAATATGAGTCGTTTTGGATTATTTTTACATGTCACCCCTTTCCAC